>NC_136615.1:5673083-5781668 GCF_933228915.1 Telmatherina bonti
TTGTAAACTAACCACTTAATTAGTGACTCGAATAAACGAATAAACTAACTGGAGAACAGGAGTGTCAAACTCCGGTCCCCAAGGGCTTTTATCCCTCATGGTGATGTGGGATCACATTCATATACACACACACACACACACACACACACATATATATATATATTAATACATATTAATAATATATATTACATATATATATATATATATATATATATATATATATATATATATATATATATATATATATGCATATTATAATGTATATATTGATATCTGGAACAAAATTAATTTACAGCAAATAAAGGCTTAATGAAAAAAAATTAAATATTATAAATTACTTCTAATTCATACATAAAGATAACATAAAGATAAATGAATACATAAATAAAAGTGAATAGATGCAAATTAATGAATAGAATAAATAAGTTAAAAAGAAATAAACAAAAGTCAAAAGGAGCTTGTCTCATATTTGCTTCATCATGCAGGCATGAAGGGGTTAAAATGAGACTCCAGACTGCTGGAAATAAAGATTTGTTTGGATCAACGGAGTCCAGAACCGGTTGTCCAGAACCACCTGGGTCACATGATGTGCATGAAGGAGCGCAGACGTTTACTTCAGCTGCTACTCACAGTGCAGAGGCCTGTGTGATAAATAATATAAAATATAATATAATAAATAAAATAAAATATAAAAGGATAAAATCAGGTTCATAAAATACACACAGAGAGCAGTACGATACATTTGCATAAAGCTGGATATGGAGATTATTTTACTTCATTCCTCCTGCAGTCAGAGTTTCTGTTGAAGTAACATTAAAATAATTTCTATCAGGCAACACTCAGACGTTCTCAGTGTGAGGCGGCTGCAGCAACAAAGACACGCTTCTCTGATGTTGCTTCATGGAATGAAACTGTGGAATCGTAGAATGTGGAGTTCAGAGATCTGAACTCTAAAACTGTTTCATATGATGTGTAAAAAGAAACCGTTTATTAAAAATATGCAGTCACAGAACGTTACTGAATTTCACCACATATGGACTGATGCTGGTTTTTACCTGAACATGTGTTTGCTCGGTGCGGGGGACGACTTGTTGGGGGGGCTGCAGCTTCAGGCTTACTGTTCTAGTCATCTACTGAGTTCTACTTATCTACTGAGTTCTACTCATCTACTGAGTTCTAGTCATTTCATGAGTTCTACTCATCTACTGAGTTCTACTCATCTACTGAGTTCTAGTCATTTCCTGAGTTCTACTCATCTACTGAGTTCTAGTCATTTCATGAGTTCTACTCATCTACTGAGTTCTACTCATCTACTGAGTTCTAGTCATTTCCTGAGTTCTACTCATCTACTGAGTTCTAGTCATTTCATGAGTTCTACTCATCTACTGAGTTCTACTCATTTCCTGAGTTCTACTCATCTACTGAGTTCTAGTCATTTCATGAGTTCTACTCATCTACTGAGTTCTAGTCATTTCCTGAGTTCTACTCATCTACTGAGTTCTAGTCATTTCCTGAGTTCTACTCATCTACTGAGTTCTAGTCATTTCATGAGTTCTACTCATCTACTGAGTTCTACTCATCTACTGAGTTCTAGTCATTTCCTGAGTTCTACTCATCTACTGAGTTCTAGTCATTTCATGAGTTCTACTCATCTACTGAGTTCTAGTCATTTCCTGAGTTCTACTCATCTACTGAGTTCTAGTCATTTCCTGAGTTCTACTCATCTACTGAGTTCTAGTCATTTCCTGAGATCTACTCATTTACTGAGTTCTAGTCATTTCCTGAGTTCTAGTCATTTCCTGAGTTCTACTCATCTACTGAGTTCTAGTCATTTCCTGAGTTCTACTCATTTACTGAGTTCTAGTCATTTCCTGAGTTCTACTCATCTACTGAGTTCTAGTCATTTCCTGAGTTCTACTCATCTACTGAGTTCTACTCATTTACTGAGTTCTAGTCATTTCCTGAGTTCTATTCATCTACTGAGTTCTACTCATCTACTGAGTTCTAGTCATTTCCTGAGTTCTACTCATCTACTGAGTTCTACTCATTTACTGAGTTCTAGTCATTTCCTGAGTTCTACTCATCCACTGAGTTCTAGTCATTTACTGAGTTCTACTCATTTACTGAGTTCTAGTCATTTCCTGAGTTCTAGTCATTTCCTGAGTTCTACTCATCTACTGAGTTCTAGTCATTTACTGAGTTCTACTCATCTACTGAGTTCTAGTCATTTCCTGAGTTCTACTCATCTACTGAGTTCTACTCATTTCCTGAGTTCTAGTCATTTCCTGAGTTCTACTCATCTACTGAGTTCTAGTCATTTCCTGAGTTCTACTCATTTACTGAGTTCTAGTCATTTCCTGAGTTCTACTCATCTACTGAGTTCTACTCATCTACTGAGTTCTAGTCATTTCATGAGTTCTACTCATCTACTGAGTTCTACTCATCTACTGAGTTCTAGTCATTTCCTGAGTTCTACTCATCTACTGAGTTCTAGTCATTTCATGAGTTCTACTCATCTACTGAGTTCTACTCATTTACTGAGTTCTAGTCATTTCCTGAGTTCTAGTCATTTCCTGAGTTCTACTCATCTACTGAGTTCTAGTCATTTCCTGAGTTCTAGTCATTGACTGAGTTCTAGTCATTTCCTGAGTTCTACTCATCTACTGAGTTCTAGTCATTTCCTGAGTTCTACTCATTTCCTGAGTTCTAGTCATTTCCTGAGTTCTACTCATCTACTGAGTTCTACTCATCTACTGAGTTCTAGTCATTTCCTGAGTTCTACTCATCTACTGAGTTCTACTCATTTACTGAGTTCTAGTCATTTCCTGAGTTCTATTCATCTACTGAGTTCTACTCATCTACTGAGTTCTAGTCATTTCCTGAGTTCTAGTCATTTCCTGAGTTCTAGTCATTTCCTGAGTTCTACTCATCTACTGAGTTCTAGTCATTTACTGAGTTCTACTCATCTACTGAGTTCTAGTCATTTCCTGAGTTCTACTCATCTACTGAGTTCTAGTCATTTCCTGAGTTCTAGTCATTTACTGAGTTCTAGTCATTTCCTGAGTTCTACTCATCTACTGAGTTCTAGTCATTTCCTGAGTTCTACTCATTTACTGAGTTCTAGTCATTTCCTGAGTTCTACTCATCTACTGAGTTCTAGTCATTTCCTGAGTTCTACTCATCTACTGAGTTCTAGTCATTTCTTGGGTTCTACTCATCTACTGAGTTCTAGTCATTTACTGAGTTCTAGTCATTTCCTGAGTTCTACTCATCTACTGAGTTCTAGTCATTTCCTGAGTTCTACTCATTTACTGAGTTCTAGTCATTTCCTGAGTTCTACTCATCTACTGAGTTCTACTCATCTACTGAGTTCTAGTCATTTCCTGAGTTCTACTCATCTACTGAGTTCTACTCATTTACTGAGTTCTAGTCATTTCCTGAGTTCTACTCATCTACTGAGTTCTACTCATCTACTGAGTTCTAGTCATTTCCTGAGTTCTACTCATCTACTGAGTTCTACTCATTTACTGAGTTCTAGTAATTTCCTGAGTTCTACTCATCTACTGAGTTCTAGTCATTTACTGAGTTCTAGTCATTTCCTGAGCTCTAGTCATTTCCTGAGTTCTACTCATCTACTGAGTTCTAGTCATTTACTGAGTTCTACTCATCTACTGAGTTCTAGTCATTTCCTGAGTTCTACTCATCTACTGAGTTCTAGTCATTTCCTGAGTTCTAGTCATTTCCTGAGTTCTACTCATCTACTGAGTTCTAGTCATTTCCTGAGTTCTACTCATCTACTGAGTTCTAGTCATTTCCTGAGTTCTAGTCATCTACTGAGTTCTACTCATCTACTGAGTTCTAGTCATTTCCTGAGTTCTACTCATCTACTGAGTTCTAGTCATTTACTGAGTTCTACTCATTTACTGAGTTCTAGTCATTTCCTGAGTTCTACTCATCTACTGAGTTCTAGTCATTTCCTGAGTTCTACTCATCTACAGAGTTCTACTCATTTACTGAGTTCTAGTCATTTCCTGAGTTCTACTCATCTACTGAGTTCTACTCATCTACTGAGTTCTAGTCATTTCCTGAGTTCTACTCATCTACTGAGTTCTACTCATTTACTGAGTTCTAGTCATTTCCTGAGTTCTACTCATCTACTGAGTTCTACTCATTTACTGAGTTCTACTCATTTACTGAGTTCTAGTCATTTCCTGAGTTCTAATCTTTTCCTGAGTTCTACTCATCTACTGAGTTCTAGTCATTTCCTGAGTTCTACTCATCTACTGAGTTCTAGTCATTTCCTGAGTTCTACTCATCTACTGAGTTCTAGTAATTTCCTGATTTCTACTCATTTACTGAGTTCTAGTCATTTCCTGAGTTCTACTCATCTACTGAGTTCTAGTCATTTCCTGAGTTCTACTCATTTCCTGAGTTCTAGTCATTTCCTGAGTTCTACTCATTTACTGAGTTCTAGTCATTTCCTGAGTTCTACTCATCTACTGAGTTCTAGTCATTTCCTGAGTTCTACTCATCTACTGAGTTCTAGTTATTTACTGAGTTCTACTCATTTACTGAGTTCTAGTCATTTCCTGAGTTCTATTCATCTACTGAGTTCTACTCATCTACTGAGTTCTAGTCATTTCCTGAGTTCTACTCATCTACTGAGTTCTAGTCATTTCCTGAGTTCTACTCATCTACTGAGTTCTAGTCATTTCCTGAGTTCTACTCATCTACTGAGTTCTAGTCATTTACTGAGTTCTACTCATTTACTGAGTTCTACTCATTTACCGAGTTCTATCATTTACTGAGTTCTAGTCATTTCCTGAGTTCTAGTCATCTACTGAGTTCTACTCATTTACTGAGTTCTAGTCATTTACTGAATTCTACTCATTTCCTGAGTTCTAGTCATTTCCTGAGTTCTAGTCATCTACTGAGTTCTAGTCATTTACTGAGTTCTAGTAATTTCCTGAGTTCTACTCATTTCCTGAGTTCTAGTAATTTACTGAGTTCTACTCATTTACTGAGTTCTACTCATTTACCGAGTTCTACTCATTTACTGAGTTCTAGTCATTTCCTGAGTTCTAGTCATCTACTGAGTTCTACTCATTTACTGAGTTCTAGTCATTTACTGAATTCTACTCATTTACTGAGTTCTAGTCATTTCCTGAGTTCTACTCATCGACTGAGTTCTAGTCATTTCCTGAGTTCTACTCATTTACTGAGTTCTAGTCATTTCCTGAGTTCTACTCATCTACTGAGTTCTACTCATCTACTGAGTTCTAGTCATTTCCTGAGTTCTACTCATCTACTGAGTTCTACTCATCTACTGAGTTCTACTCATCTACTGAGTTCTAGTCATTTCCTGAGTTCTACTCATCTACTGAGTTCCACTCATCTACTGAGTTCTAGTCATTTCCTGAGTTCTACTCATCTACTGAGTTCTACTCATTTACTGAGTTCTACTCATCTACTGAGTTCTACTCATCTACTGAGTTCTAGTCATTTCCTGAGTTCTACTCATCTACTGAGTTCTAGTCATTTACTGAGTTCTACTCATTTACTGAGTTCTAGTCATTTCCTGAGTTCTAGTCATCTACTGAGTTCTACTCATTTACTGAGTTCTAGTCATTTACTGAATTCTACTCATCTACTGAGTTCTAGTCATTTCCTGAGTTCTAGTCATCTACTGAGTTCTAGTCATTTACTGAGTTCTAGTCATCTACTGAGTTCTAGTCATTTACTGAGTTCTACTCATTTCCTGAGTTCTACTCATTTCCTGAGTTCTAGTCATTTACTGAGTTCTACTCATTTCCTGAGTTCTACTCATTTACTGAGTTCTAGTCATTTACTGAGTTCTAGTCATTTACTGAGTTCTAGTCATTTACTGAATTCTACTCATTTACTGAGTTCTAGTCATTTCCTGAGTTCTAGTCATCTACTGAGTTCTAGTCATTTACTGAGTTCTAGTAATTTCCTGAGTTCTACTCATTTCCTGAGTTCTAGTTATTTACTGAGTTCTACTCATTTCCTGAGTTCTACTCATTTACTGAGTTCTAGTCGTTGCGGTAACGTATTGTGTCATTTCCTGTTTCCCTAGCATGTGTCACTGCGGATTGCTACGAGCCGTTGGCTCCTTTAACTTCTTTCTAACTTCTATCTATTGTTAACCAACCACTCACTTTAGCGCACAATATCTTCCCAAACCACTGTTCTATATATTGCATTTATTTTCAGGATCTTTGGCTTTCTGTTTACTGACTTAAACAGTTCAAGCACTCGGTTTTAGCATGGCTGCTAGCTCTCTTCCCACACCCCGGTCCCCTGCCTTTTCTTGCTCAGTGTGTCTGATGTTTAGCTACTCCTCCGCCTCCTTTAGTGATAACGGTAGGTGTATTAAGTGTAGCAGCTTGGCAGCTTTGGAGGCGAGGCTCTGTGAGTTAGAAGCCCAGCTCCACACTCAGTTAGGGAAGCAGTTAGTCAGCAAGCCCCCATTAGCCAGTGCGGAGCTATCAGCCAGGGCAGCTAGCCCACCTAGCGGTCCCTCAGCAGTTCCCGCGCAGCCGGGAGCCGAGGCGGGCTGGACGACGGTCAGGCGGAAGCGTAGCCCCAAACCAAAACCCACTGGCCACCACCGACCTGTCCACGTTTCTAACAGATTTTCCCCGCTCGGCGACACACCCGCTGAGGCAGAAACCCTGATTATAGGTAGTTCCATAGTCAGAAACGTGGCTCTAGAGACACCGGGGACCATAGTCAAATGCATTCCTGTGGCCAGAGCGGGCCACGTCGAATCGTATTTGAAACTGCTGGCTAAGGCTAAATGTAAATACCGTAAGATTGTAATTCACGTCGGCATCCATCCCACGTTGGATGGAGCCGCTCTCTTATCTAGCAATATGGACTCTTTTATTAGTCAGCTAAATTGACAACTCAGGGTTGGGACCAGGAGGTAGAATTGTAGTCCTACACACTTTTCTGCAGCTTCCCACCTGCCGCCGCCCACCCAAAACCCCATTCCGACCTTATACAACGTCCCAGCAGTAAGAATTAAACAACACAAAAACACTTCTGGGGTTAATCGTGAAAACCTCATAAAAATAAAAACAATGGATCTAATAAAATCTGAAAATAAGACAATAAAGTGTGGCCTACTGAATATTAGATCCCTCCCAAATAAGTCTTTATTAGTCAATGACTTGATAGGTGATCACCACATTGATTTATTCTGTCTTACGGAAACCTGGTTACAGCAAGAGGATTATGTTAGTATTAATGAAGCTACGCCAGCTAACTATTTAAACTTTCACATTCCTAGAACTACAGGCAGAGGAGGAGGTGTTGCAGCTATTTTTCAGTCAGAATTTTTAATTAATCCTAAGCACAAAACTAACTATAAATCCTTTGAATTCCTGACATTAAATTTATCTCATCCAAAATGGAATTGAGAGAAACCGCTCCTTTTAGCATTAGTGTATCGCCCACCTGGACCTTACTCCGAGTTTCTGACCGAATTCTCTGATCTCTTGTCTGAGTTAGTGCTGACTACTGATAAGGTCATTGTACTAGGTGATTTTAATATTCATGTTGACCATGAAAATGATAGTTTAAACATTTCCTTTAGCTCTATTCTAAACTCAATTGGGTTTTCACAAAATGTCCATGGAGCCACTCACTCTCATGGTCACACTCTTGATCTTGTTCTAACATCTGGTATTGAGACTGATAAGCTCAAAGTATTTCCTCAAAACCCTGTCTTGTCCGATCACTTCTTATTAACCTTTGAATTCACTTTATTTGATTACTCACTGACCAAAAATAAATTCTACTATAGTAGATGTTTATCAGACAATAATATTACAAAATTTAAACAATCAATTGAATCAATTTTTTCCCCTCTACCATGTGTTAGCATGACTGAGAGTCCCCCTTTAAGCCTTACTCCTGCTCAGATTGATCAACATGCTGATACTATAACAGCTTCAATGCGTACAACCTTGGATAATGTTGCTCCCCTAAAGAAGAAGAAATTAGGTAAGATTATGAAGGCTCCCTGGTTTAATTCCCAGCTTCGAGCTCTAAAACAGGCATCAAGGCGTTTGGAAAACAGATGGCGTTCATCAGGACTAGAGGAGTCTCGCTTAACCTGGAAAGAGAGTTTAATCGTATACAAAAAAGCCTTACGTACGGCAAGAACAGCTTATTATTCATCATTGATAGAGGAAAACAAAAACAACCCTCGGTTTCTTTTCAGCACTGTAGCCGGGCTTACTAGGAGTCGGAGCGCTGTGGAGCCATGTATTCCTTTCTCACTTAGCTGTGATGATTTCATGTATTTTTTCAGGAATAAAATTGACACTATTAGAGATCAAATTCACAATATTCTTCCTTCTACTTATAATGTTGAGCCTGTTGTGGTCTCCGAAGCATCCTTAGAACCAGGATCTGACTTGTGTCTAAATAGTTTCTGTCCTGTCCAACCCTCTGAATTAACTAAAATAATAGCTTCATCTAAACCATCCGCCTGTATCTTAGACCCTCTCCCAACGAGCCTCTTTAAGGACATTTTCCCTTTAATTAATACATCACTACTAAATCTTATCAATATGTCTTTAGTGACAGGATATGTACCACAATCATTTAAAACTGCTGTAATCAAGCCTTTACTTAAAAAGCAATCTCTGGATCCAGAGGTGATAGCAAATTATAGACCTATATCGAACCTCCCGTTTATGTCCAAAATTCTGGAGAAAATAGTTTCCGCTCAGCTACATGCCCACCTGAGCAGAAATAATTTATGCGAGGAGTTTCAGTCAGGATTTAGAGCTCATCATAGCACTGAGACGGCATTGGTGAAAGTTACTAATGACCTTCTTATGGCCTCAGACAAAGGACTTGTGTCCGTACTTATCTTGCTTGATCTTAGTGCTGCATTTGATACAGTCGATCATAACATTCTGTTACAAAGACTAGAACAGGTGATTGGAATTACAGGTACAGCGTTAAGCTGGTTTAAATCATATTTATCTGATAGACTTCAGTTTGTTCATGTAAATGACAAGTCCTCCTCCCAAACTACAGTAAGTCATGGAGTTCCTCAAGGTTCTGTACTTGGACCAGTACTCTTCACGCTATATATGCTCCCTTTAGGCAAAATTATTAGACAGCATGGAATAAACTTTCATTGTTATGCAGATGATACTCAACTATACTTATCCTTTAAACCAGATGAAACAAATCAGCCCAATAGGCTACAAAATTGTCTCATAGACATAAAGACTAGGATGTCTAGAAATTTTCTCCTCTTAAACTCAGATAAGACTGAACTAATTCTCTTTGGATCTGAAAAACTCAGAGCTAAATTTTCCGGTTTTGTAATGAACCTGGATGGCATTACTTTAGCTTCCAGTGCTACAGTGAGAAACCTTGGAGTAATATTTGACCCTGACCTGTCCTTTGGCCCACATATTAAGCAGGTTACTAAAACAGCCTTCTTTCATTTACGTAATATAGCCAAAATTAGGGACATTCTGTCTCGGAGTGATGCAGAAAAACTGGTTCACGCTTTTGTTACTTTGAGACTAGATTACTGTAACTCTCTATTACTGGGCTGTCCTAAATATGCCCTGAAAAGCCTTCAGCTGATCCAGAATTCTGCAGCCAGAGTCCTGACCAGAACCAGCAGGAGAGATCATATTTCTCCAGTTTTAGACTCTCTTCATTGGCTGCCTGTTGAATCTAGGATAGAATTTAAAATCCTTCTCCTTACATATAAAGCCCTCCACAACCAGGCACCACTATATATCAAAGACCTCATAGTTCCTTATATACCAAGCAGAGTACTTCGTTCGCAGACTGCAGGCTTACTTGTGGTTCCTAGAGTCTCAAAGAGCCGAGCAGGAGGCAGAGCCTTTGGTTATCAGGCCCCTCTCTTATGGAATAAGCTCCCAGTTAGTGTTAGGGAAGCAGACACCCTCCCCACCTTTAAGACTAGGCTGAAGACTTATCTTTTTGATAAGTCCTATAGCTAGGGATGGTTAGCATCCCTTAGTTATGCTGCTATAGGTGTAGACTGCTGAGGGACATTTCCTGATACACTGAGCTTCTTTCTTTTTCTCTTTATCTCTTTCTCTTTCTCTTTCTGGTCTGCACTGGGTCCAGTCTTCAACAGGACAGAACAGGTTTAGGGGGAATCAGAGTAGAGACTACAAGCCAGGTCTTCTGGTTCAGCATCGGTTTCTCACCTCATGCGCTTCAGGAAGGATCAGGTCAGAAATTCCCAGAAAGATTCCTGAACCGAACGTTTTCCCAGAAACCTGGAAGCTGTGAGAAGTTCAGAGGCGTCGACGTCACATTGAACCCGTGGATGATGGAGATGTCACGTCATTTGTCTACATGTGAAGGAAGCATCGTGTAATTTAGCCCTGAATCAGTAGCCCGATGGCGACCTGGTCGTCTGGAGGCGGAGAATAAATCTACATGACTTGGATGTTATCCAATTAAATCTGTCTTCAGTTCAGAATGTGAAATGATGGAATTTACTGGCATAAACATCTGAAATGTAGGAAAGTGATCAGGTGGTGTTTGTATGTGATTCTCCAGGCTTCATGCCTCTAAATCTACTCCTGTGTTAGCTCTACTGTTAGATATTGTTGCTGTTTAATTACATGGAAATAAAGTAGAAGAACAGGTAAAAGTCGCCGTAGCAACAACAGATGTAGATTTAACACAACTGTTATTAATATCATAAAAGTGCAGTAAATGTTGGCTGGATCCCCCCCAGGTGGGGTTTATGTTTGCACCTGGTTGCTCTGTTTTACACACTTTGAGTTGTTATTTGTCTGAAAAGTGCCTCATAAATAAAGTTTGATTGATCAGAGGCAGTTATCTGAGGTACTTCACTGCTTCGGTAAAGATGAAAACAGAACAAACGTCTGAGTTTCAGCAGATAAAAACCTCTGTGTGTCTTCACATCTACACCAGATGGTAGCAGAAGCTTCATTTACTCCTTATTCTTTAAATACAACGCTGACAGAGGTTTATTTTTAATTCAGGCGCTGTATCGATGATCCGTGTAAAGCTGCTGATGAAGCTGGACGTGTTGCTGTCGGCTCGTTGTTCATGTACCACCAACTGAGCATTATACAGGCTGGCCATTTACATATGTGTGTGAGGTGACACATGCCGTGAAGTGTGTGCTCTCACACTCCTGTTTGACAGTTGGGAGTGTCGCCGTGACACCGTGGGCTCTGAAAGGATGTGTGTGTGTGTGTGTGTGTTGGTCTGCAACAGGCCGGTGGGAAGGGAGACAGATTGCGTTTTAACAGCCATCGCTGTCATCTCCAACAGCTGTCCTCTTCCCTTTCTCTATTCACCAGGCCTGTGTTTGCATTGTCTCCCTCCTGACCTCCCTTCAAAGACCCACCGAAGGGCGAGCAAGCGGAGAGAGAGAGAGGGAGCCAGACAGACCATTGGACAGTGAAGAAGAAAATGGAGAAAAATGCAAATGGAGGGAAAAAAAGGGAAAAGCCAGAATGAATAGAGAGAGAACGATGCCATGACAGAAGCAGCGTTGGATGCCCTCCCTCTCCGTTTCTCCCTTCCCTCCCCGGTGCTCTGAATCTCCTGCCTTTCTTATTACAAGACCTCAGCTCTCCACCTCCCACCAGACATCATCCCTCTCTCCCATCTCTCCTCCAGCTCTCTCCGTCAGCACCGCCTCCTCCCTCCACCCTGCTGCTGCCCTGTCTCTCTCCCATGTTGTCTCTTATCAGGTAGAGGGGAGATAAGGCCGCTATCTTGCCGTGCCAGGGCTTTGACATGACGCTTTAATGCATAATAAGTTCACTCATCTTTTAATCAATGCAGCCAAACGATGAATTTCTGAAGGGTTAACAGTCAGTCATTGGCAGGTTTGGAGCTAAAAACACACAGATAAGGTCTGCCTCCGCATCAGACGGGCTCATATGCAAATATGTCGTCTGCAGCCGCTGTCAGAGTCTTTGCAGAACTCCGAGGCGCTGCACCTTTCTCAGCACTTTCTCAAAATAGCAGCTAAATTTTATCTACATCAGTGCTTTGCATGAAATCTCGTACGGAGTGGAAGTCGGGATCATTTTGTCAGATTCCCGTTAATCTCAACCTCAGACAACATACTCAGAAAGACACATCTGCACTGACAAAGTCTCATTATTTGTTGTTCTGTGGTGGACTTTCAGCAGCAGTGACGTCTTGGTTGTGCAGTATTTGGGAGAATGAGGAGCTTTTCCTGCAGCTGGAAAGAGCTCCAGAGAGGATGCATGTAGATAAACAGGAGCAAAGGGGATTTAAAGCAGCAACAGATTCATGTGAGGTCAGAAGAATGATCAGAGAATTTCCTGACCAACCAGTAAACATGCAGAAAGAAACATGGAATATTATACTGCTGCAGTGTGTGTGTGTGTGTGTCTGTGTGTGTGTGTGTGTGTGTGTGTGTGTGTGTGTGTGTGTGAATATGGCTTTTGTGTGTGTAGACCAATTAAAGATGGGTGTGCTGATACTCTGGAGTCGATACAACGATATCATCCTGCTAAAATGCAGGATTTGATGCTTATTTGAGTGTGTAGACACGACAGTAAAACTGTGTGTGAAGCGCTGCGTCACACGATCATACCAGCCTGTCTGATGTCACAATGTTGAGATGCTGCCAATGTCTTTACATTTAATAAACGTGAATCATCTTTTATTTATCTGTAGTTTATTTTACTAATGTTATTTTAAAAGATTTATTTGAAATTAATTAAATTAATTTACTCTTCAGTATAATTTATTATTGTTTAAAAAGCTTTTATTTCTAGTGTCGACAGTGTAAAATAACCATTTAAAGATGCTAACCTGTAGCCTAAAGCGGAGGAAGTTCTGCTTCCTGGAACACCGACCGACACGTTTCAGGTTAACTGTGTTCAGTTATGTTACATCCAAACAATCCAAACAAGTCTGACCTTTTATTGCCCACCACATGTATCATTAAACATGTAATAACGGTTGTCTCTATGTTGTCCATAGCAACTGATGTAAGGAAAGAATGACCACACAGCCGGATGGTGAAAAAACTGTTCACCTTCCTACAAGCAACACCTGTTACCTAGAGAAAGGTTCCTAGTAGGTTCTGACTATGAATGTACAATGCTGCTATCCACTACACAAACTATTTACATATATGCAAATAATCAAAAAGTGGCTCCTACAAGTACCATGAACTTATAAAATATCAACAAGAAAATTCTGGAACAGCACATCTCAGTGCATCACATGATCAAAACTGATGAAATGGACACGAAACGATTTCTCCAAATTTAGTTTTGTAGGAAATTCCTCTTTGTTTAATGTTTAATTTAGCATCTGTGAGTGGTGAAAGGGTACCAGACCACATCACTTATCAGATAAACACAAGAGACATCGCTGTAATCCATGAGAAGATCAGCTGCAGTGCAGCTTCCCACCAGGCGGTGGCGGTAACACATCGCTGTTCAACAAACTCCCGAAAGCAGAAGAAGACGCTAACCTAGCTGCTAGCCTGTTTTAAAAATAATGAAGATTTTAAAACAAAAGATAAAGATAAAATAGCTGAAAATCCAAAGATCCAACACTGGAGAGACAGATGTTGGACGTTTAAACTGAAAACAAACAAACAAAACAAAGTAAATGAGCTACAGATGCATCGTAGCATCTGTAGCTAATAATAAAAATTCTGAAGTTAAATAAATTAGATTATGACTTTAAATGAAATGTAATTAAATCTAATTAATCTACAATTTGTATTATTTTTAACATGAATAATTTTTAATCACTTGATCGTGTTATTGATCAAATTTCCGTCCTTTTCCTTCAGGTTTGTTCTTTTCAGATTCTGCCTTTTTCTGCTGCTGTAAAACCTGATATGAAGCAGATTTAATGTTTACAGTCCTGACAGGAGATTTTAAAAGTGTCTACACAGAAACCTGATTTAAACCATGATTTATCAGCCTGTTGGGCTTCTTCCGCATGTATGTCCTGTTCCACATACATGTGATATGTTTACATGCCTCTGATGATCTCACTGCATCATGTCGTTATTGACAAGGTTTTAGCTGGTAAACTGAGAGTTAATTTAGTTAGTAATTGAAAACTAAACCATGTGTGAACTGAATTAAACCAGTGTTAATATCTGAACTGACCCAAGTTTAAAAAAGGTTGAAAACCCTAAACTATACAACAAATAAACAATATTTAGAAATATCGATAGCATTTAGCAATTAGAAACTTTTTTTAACTTAAAATTTTTAAATGTAAGCAGCTGGTTTATGGTACAACTAAAAAAAATAAATTATTCCATGAGGCCACACACTTAATAAAATGAATGTTGTGACAACACAGCTGATGTTGCTACTTTTAGCGACCATTAGCCTGTTAGCAAGATGCTAATAAACACATTCAATCTGATTAGGTTGTATATACACTTCATTCATGGGTAATATCCAGACTGACGACTGGTAGGCAGCTTTATCTTTTATCTTTTTCTTTTTCTTCTTTCTTTTTCACATGTTCATACACACAAACTAGAGGTAGCTGCTACCGCGTAACATTGGGGGAAAAAAAGACTCCATCAAAAGCTTCAAGCTTAAAAATCAGATCCAGCATCAGACCACCGTACTCGGAGTAAAGCATGGCACTGACTGCAGCTTTCCCATTTCAACACTTCCACGTGATGTGTCCTGTAGACAGCAGCAACTACACATAGGGTGACCAGATCTCTCTCACCAAATGTGGGACAAAGACAATGAAAGTGTGGGACAATGTGTGATTCCACTATTTCATGACAAAGTTTTGAAAAAAAAACCCAACTTTATATTCTGCTCTTTGGTTCTAAAATTACTATCCAAACATAACCAATCTGTTACTATATTTTTTTTAATTGAAATTCCAGTTCTCTGACAAAGGGAAACAGTAAAAGCTTGCATACTATTGTTACTTTCACATTATCAAGAATCAAACAGAATTAGCAGTCGAGGCTTCATCAGGAACATGTCCATTGACTGGGAATCCTCCCTCTGAGTAGCGCGTCTTTTTTGTGACTCTTGGATTTTTGGTGCCGTTTCACGTCATATTCCCCGCAGCGTGACATAGAAAAATTACTCTGACAAACATCACAAAATACCCTCCCAGTCTCCTGGAACAGGTTCAACCCAGGAATATCTGCTTTCCCAGTCTTTGTTGGAACAAAACTTTCTTTTCTTCTTCGCTGCCGTCGTCTCCCTGTTCTCCATGATCAATCAGTTGTTTTTCTATTTATTTATTTTCGTCAGTGGCTGCACTGATGCATCCCAGGTGTGCATTAAGTCCCGCCTCCTAGTTTGATTGACATGAGTGTAACTCAAATCAGCAGGCGGTGTGATGTGACAGCCGTCAAATCTTTTGCCACACACAATTAATAAAAACAAGTTTTGTTTGTTTTTTCTTTTCCTTCACGAAAGTAAAGCCTGGTTGTAACGATGTGGGACAGCGCCCCGTTTTGTGGAATGTGTGAAAAGGAATAAAAGTGCGGGACGATCCCGCACAAAGCGTGACATCAGGCCCCCTGAGCTATACATGATAGCAATGAGTCCCACTGCTATCAAGCCTTTAGCGGGTAACACTTTACATTAATGGTACAAATTATATACTAGTGTAAGTCATGTGTAACTCCTGATTAACTAATGTTTTTATTAATAAAGATTTTATCATTAATTACTTTTGCTCATCATGAACTAATGATGATCTCAAATAGGATTCATGTGATTAATGGACCTCTAACTGATCATCAATTGATGAACATTAGTTTACTGTTAATTCATCAATATGTTGACAAATTTGCTTGTTTAGATACAAATATATCATTTATTTACCTGCTACTTTTTTACATTTTTGTTTAATGCGAGACTCACGCTAATAAGTGTACTTGGGTGAACATGGACATGTAAAAGCACTTGAACTGACTTGTTGGGTTTTTAAATCACTGCATCTCGTTTGCAAGTGACTGCATGATGTCCCATCAGTTCTTCTGGTTCGTGTTAAAGATTTGTCTCTTGGAACTGGTTCATTCATCACCAAGATAGCAACAAGATAACAGGTTGTTAAAGAGGTTAAATTTCCTGATGTGACCATATTTGGACAAGTGGGTGGAGCTTGAGAGTTTGAACTGTAACCTGATTGGACAAAAACTCCTCCCTCTGAAAGGAATTAGAGGAAGCAACAACACGGCTCTGCTGTGTTTTCTGGTCGTGTCTGTATCAAACTACATCCCTGCCACGCCTTCGTACCTAAACATAAACTACATGTTTACGTTTTCCAGGTTTCTTCAGAGGTTTCTGATGAGTCAGCACCCCCTGGCCACCATGAGAGGTACTGCACTTTAAAATTCTTCATATTTAACTCACTGACGTGTCTGAAAGCGGCTTGTTTCTCTTTCAATTCAAGTTTTAAAAAAGGTAAATATTAAGATATTGATGTTAAAATAGTATTAATAAATCTGTACATCTTTATTTTGGGAGCAGAATTGGTCATTTCAGGAGGATTTGAACTGATTTAAGGGTTCTTTCGCCCACTGAAACCCCTCCTCCTCCTCTGCTTCTCCTCTTCACGGCGGGTTCATGGGTCACTTGGGTGACAGGGCCTGAGTTGGGAGATAAGAGGCGGTCAGAATGGCATTACTACACCCAGCACTCTGAGGGGTGATGCTGGGGCGGTGGCCCAGTGGTGAGAGGGGATGAAACGGGGAGGGATTGGGCAGCAGAGGTGGGAGCTAATCTGCCCGGGTTTGAAGTAATAATACATTGGAGATAATCATCTGTACATGCAGAGAGAGAAGAAGGCCGTGCACGTACACGTGCACGAAGACAGAGACAAACAGAAAGTCAGAGAGAGGCTGATTCTTATTCCCTCTCCGTCTCTCACTGTAAATCACAGCTCTGTGCTCCCACCCTGCCGCCGCCCCTCCCTCCCATCCTGCGTGGATATCAGGCTGGTGCAGAAGGGCTCAGCCCAGCTGATAGCAGGTCCTCTGGGGTGGGGTGTGCAGAACTGAGGGGGGAGACATGGGTGGGTGGAGGCGGCGGCTCTGTGTGTGTGTGGAGGGGTTTTGGGAGCAGCAGCTCAGGGACGATGGGGAGCTTACCCTGCTCCCTCAGATATGGAGGTCAGGGGTGATTCCGGGCAGGACGGCCGAGTGTGTGTGTGTGTGTGTGTGTGTGTGTGTGTGTGTGTGTGTGTGTGTGTGTGTGCGTGTGTGTGTGTTTATGTTCGTGTGGGTGTGTGCGTGTGTGTGTGTTTGCCTCGCTTTGCCAAAATAAGCCAAATTTCTTAAGAATCTTAATAGATGCGTCCTGATTGACGCCCCGCCGGTGGGATGCGGTTGCAGCGCTCCCCATTGCACAGCAGTCGCCCCTGCAGACGGGGGGTGTGTGTGCCGCTGGACCAATCACTTTTCTTCTCGTTTTTAGGACGATTGTAGAAACATAATCAATACGAGGGACACTTCATCATGTGGCAAAATGGCAATTTGACCCCTGCAGAGCGTGGTCTGCTGTGGCCGTTTTCCCAGGTGCAGCAATACGAGCGAACCGCATGGTAGCATTAGAAAGACAGAAAGCAATTTCCTGTTTGTTTGTCTTGATTTGTCCTCGCGGTGGGATCTGAAGGCTCGGACCCGAATCTGGATCAAATTAACACATTTACAAAGTTTACTTTCATTCCACATATTGTTATCATGTAGTTTCCAGAAGCAGGTGCATCATTAAAGCCTCCTGTCCAACAGTCGCCCCACTGGGCAGCTCTCGACACAGACCTTCGGGGGGGGCCTGTCCGGGATGTCTGGCTCCAGGGCTGTAGATGCTTCGAGTGCTGAGGGGGATGCAGTGTGGCTCCATCAGATCGGGACTTGTTCCAGTACGTCCAACAGATTCCTGATAAGATCCCAGGAGTTTGGAGGGTGAGAATCTGCTTTAGGCTCTTCCTGGACAGATCTGGGGGAGTGGGGGGACACGTTGTGCTGCAGGGTGTCAGGTGCATCTCTGCAGGACTGTAGAGTGCAAAGTGGTCTGACCGACAGAAAGCAGGACCATTTCTGCTGACAGAAGGATGAATATGTGGTTTATCTCCTCTAAAACCAGGAAATAAATGTCTGTTCATACAGAAAAGAGGTTTTCCTTCCTGGTTGTGGTCCTGATGGAGGTTTTCTTTCCTGGTTCTGGTCCTGATGGAGGTTTTCGTCCCTGGTTCTGGTCCTGATGGAGGTTTTCCTTCTGGTTCTGGTCCTGATGGAGGTTTTCCTTCTGGTTCTGGTCCTGATGGAGGTTTTCCTCATGGTTCTGGTCCTGATGGAGGTTTTCCTCATGGTTCTGGTCCTGATGGAGGTTTTCCTCATGGTTCTGGTCCTGATGGAGGTTTTCCTTCCTGGTTGTGGTCCTGATGGAGGTTTTCTTTCCTGGTTCTGGTCCTGATGGAGGTTTTCGTCCCTGGTTCTGGTCCTGATGGAGGTTTTCCTTCTGGTTCTGGTCCTGATGGAGGTTTTCCTTCTGGTTCTGGTCCTGATGGAGGTTTTCCTTCCTGGTTCTGGTCCTGATGGAGGTTTTCGTCCCTGGTTCTGGTCCTGATGGAGGTTTTCCTTCTGGTTCTGGTCCTGATGGAGGTTTTCTTTCCTGGTTCTGGTTCTGATGGAGGTTTTCCTCCCTGGTTCTGGTCCTGATGGAGGTTTTCCTTCCGGGTTCTGGTCCTGATGGAGGTTTTCCTTTTATAAACTGGTTTATATGAACCTTGTCATGATTAACTGGAAATGATTTGGAGCAAATTTATGGATTTATTTAATTCAAATATATTGAACTGGAATAAACTGGACTAGAACAAATTAAAATAAACTGGACAAGAATGAACTGGAATAAACTGGACTATATTGAGCTGGAATAAATTACACGATAATAAACTGAAATAAACTGGATTAGAAATTTTTTTAGAATAAACTGGACTATAATTAACTGGAATAAATGAGACTAGAATGAACTGGAATGAACTGGATTAGAACAAACTGAAAAAAATTGGATTATATTGAGCTGGAATAAAATAGACTAGAATGAACTATAATAAATAAGACTAGAATAAAGTGGAATAAACTGGATGATAATGACCTGGAATAAACTGGACTATAATGAACATGGAATAAATTAGACTAGAATAAACTGGAATAAACTGGATTTAAACAAATTTAAATAAACTGGATTAAAACAAATTTAAATGAACTAGACTATAAGGAACTGGAATAAATCAGACTAGAATAAACGGGAATAAACTGGATGAAAACAAATTGCAGTAAACTGGACGATAATGAACTGGAATAAATTGGATGACTGTTTTTAGTCGCTTTGCTCTGTTCGTTGTTTAAACTCTTTATTTTTCAGCTGCTTTTAGTTAATAAATTTACATCTTTGGTTTTTCATCCAGTCTTTTTCTTGCTGCTGAGTCTTACAAATAAAACATGTTGTTGATTTCAGCATTTAGATGATTTCTAAGCAAATAAAACGCAGTAAAAAAATCCTTTAATGATTTTATTTTCTGAGTTCCTGATTTCTTCTTCTGCTTCTCTTCGTTGTGATGTGACGTCTACCTTCCATCCTCATTCTCTCCTGCCTCCCAGCCGCTCTAATATATCTTTACTAGACTCTTTCTTGCCTCTGTAGTTTTTCTAACCTGTCCCCCTTCTCTCTCCCTCTCTCTCACCATTTCAGCTCCTGCATTCTTATCTCTATGTTGCCGTCCTCAGTAATTATTATTATGTGCTGCAGAGATAATTCGAAAGCTGTGAGGAGAGAGAGGGGGAAAAATGGGATGAAAGAAACAGTGGCTGTGGCTTCCTGGGCTGTGCTTCTCTTATCTGACCTTGGGCAGAGCCACTTATTGTTAGGCAAATCTCATGTGCAGAAAAATGGAGTGAACGGCTGTGAGAGCGAGGTGGTGGAGGAGGAGGGGTTGTCGGGAAGGGAGGGAGAGCGAGGGGGAGATGGATGGAGGTGGAAGGAGAGACGTCAGAAAGCAGCGGGTAGAAGGAGTGTTTTATGGAGCGATAGGGAAAGAAGTGAGGCCGGTCCAGGATGCAGGGATGGAAAGAAATGAAGGGATGGGTTGGAGAAATGTGACGAAAAGTAGAAAACGGGGAAAAGAAACAAATGAGATGAAACTGGAACTTTCATGTTTAATATGCAGGATCCAGTTTTCAGTGATGCAGACACTTCTCATGAACAGCAGTCATAAAATCACTCCTCTTTCTGTTTGGGAAGCTCACATTTCTGTCCTCTGTTGGCCACACAGCACCAACCACCTGCTCATAACCTCCCAGATATATCCATGTGGTGTGTGTCGGCTGTTTGGGACACATGAGGACGTTTTTTAGTACGTACTCACTGAGCTCTCAGCTTTACTTGCACCGCAGTGTTTTCTGCCCAGAACAAACTCCTGCATGTGATGTTTAAGTTAACTAGCCTGGCGAGCACGTACGCAGGCGAGGGCCAGCCATAAATTCCCATCAGCGGCGTCGTGGGTCCACGAGGGGCTGATGTGTGGCCTTTCCCGCCACCGCTACCACCGCCGCTCGGCTTCCTTTAATTACGAGCAATTCTGCAGGAACAACATGCTGTCCTTCTACCAGATTTAAAATGACCTACGGCCACTAATTCACCGGCCTGCACGTCCTTCACAAGGTGCAGAGTGTGTGTGTTTGCGTGTGTGTTCGCCGGTTCCAGTGTGTCTGTATTCAGATTCACAATAATAAGAAGAAATCTGTCACTGCAATGTAAGGAACACGTTAGCAGCTTGGCTGGTCAGGAAGAACTCCACATCATTCCTCAATGACATGAATTATTTCTAACAGAGAAACACAAAAGCACCCATGTAATGGTGAGAGGACAGAAGGACAAGTTCACCGTCCTCTTCATCAGGACAAACTTCCACGTCTTCATGAGACAGATACAACATAGTGGAAACTTTCCTCAAGATTTTTCTCAATACAGACATGAAGCATCAGTTTCTGTACATCCACAACAATGTTCTCTCATCCCACCTCATCACCATGAGAATCTCCCGTTCCACCTCATCACCATGAGAATCTCCCGTTCCACATCATCATGATGAGAATCTCCCGTTCCACCTCATCACCATGAGAATCTCCCGTTCCACCTCATCATCATGAGAATCTCCCGTTTCACCTCATTCCATGAGAATCTCCCGTTCCACCTCATCACCATGAGAATCTCCCGTTCCACCTCATCATGATGAGAATCTCCCGTTCCACCTCATCACCATGAGAATCTCCCGTTCCACCTCATCATGATGAGAATCTCCCGTTCCACCTCATCACCATGAGAATCTCCCGTTCCACCTCATCATCATGAGAATCTCCCGTTCCACCACATCACCATGAGAATCTCCGGTTCCACCTCATCATGATGAGAATCTCCGGTTCCACCTCATCATGATGAGAATCTCCCGTTCCACCTCATCACCATGAGAATCTCCCGTTCCACCTCATCATGATGAGAATCTCTCGTTCCACCTCATCATGATGAGAATCTCCCGTTCCACCTCATCATCATGAGAATCTCCCGTTCCACCTCATCACCATGAGAATCTCCCGTTCCACCTCATCACGATGAGAATCTCCCATTCCACCTCATCACCATGAGAATCTCCCGTTCCACCTCATCATGATGAGAATCTCCGGTTCCACCTCATCATGATGAGAATCTCCCGTTCCACCTCATCACCATGAGAATCTCCTGTTCCACCTCATCACGATGAGAATCTCCCATTCCACCTCATCACCATGAGAGTCTCCCGTTCCACTTCATCACCATGAGAATCTCCCGTTCCACCTCATCATGATGAGAATCTCTCGTTCCACCTCATCATGATGAGAATCTCCCGTTCCACCTCATCATGATGAGAATCTCTCGTTCCACCTCATCATGATGAGAATCTCCCGTTCCACCTCATCATGATGAGAATCTCCCGTTCCACCTCATCATCATGAGAATCTCCCGTTCCACCTCATCATGATGAGAATCTCCCGTTCCACCACATCACCATGAGAATCTCCCGTTCCACCTCATCACCATGAGAATCTCCCGTTCCACCTCATCATGATGAGAATCTCCCGTTCCATCTCATCACCATGAGAATCTCCCGTTCCACCTCATCACCATGAGAATCTCCCGTTCCACCTCATCATGATGAGAATCTCCCGTTCCACCTCATCACCATGAGAATCTCCCGTTCCACCTCATCATCATGAGAATCTCCCATTCCACCTCATCATGATGAGAATCTCCGGTTCCACCACATCACCATGAGAATCTCCCGTTCCACCACATCACCATGAGAATCTCCTGTTCCACCTCATCACCATGAGAATCTCCCGTTCCACCTCATCATGATGAGAATCTCCCGTTCCACCTCATCACCATGAGAATCTCCCATTCCACCTCATCATGATGAGAATCTCCCGTTCCACCTCATCACCATGAGAATCTCCCGTTCCACCTCATCACCATGAGAATCTCCCGTTCCACCTCATCACCATGAGAATCTCCCGTTCCACCTCATCATGATGAGAATCTCCGGTTCCACCTCATCATGATGAGAATCTCCCGTTCCACCTCATCACCATGAGAATCTCCCATTCCACCTCATCATGATGAGAATCTCCCGTTCCACCTCATCACCATGAGAATCTCCCGTTCCACCTCATCACCATGAGAATCTCCCATTCCACCTCATCACCATGAGAATCTCCCGTTCCACTTCATCACCATGAGAATCTCCCGTTCCACCTCATCATGATGAGAATCTCTCGTTCCACCTCATCATGATGAGAATCTCCCGTTCCACCTCATCATGATGAGAATCTCTCGTTCCACCTCATCATGATGAGAATCTCCCGTTCCACCTCATCATGATGAGAATCTCCCGTTCCACCTCATCATCATGAGAATCTCCCATTCCACCTCATCATGATGAGAATCTCCCATTCCACCTCATTACCATGAGAATCTCCCGTTCCACCACATCACCATGAGAATCTCCCATTCCACCTCATCATGATGAGAATCTCCCGTTCCACCACATCACCATGAGAATCTCCCGTTCCACCACATCACCATGAGAATCTCCCGTTCCACCTCATCACCATGAGAATCTCCCGTTCCACCTCATCATGATGAGAATCTCCCGTTCCATCTCATCATCATGAGAATCTCCCGTTCCACCTCATCACCATGAGAATCTCCCGTTCCACCTCATCATGATGAGAATCTCCCGTTCCACCTCATCACCATGAGAATCTCCCGTTCCACCTCATCATCATGAGAATCTCCCATTCCACCTCATCATGATGAGAATCTCCGGTTCCACCACATCACCATGAGAATCTCCCGTTCCACCACATCACCATGAGAATCTCCCGTTCCACCTCATCACCATGAGAATCTCCCGTTCCACCTCATCATGATGAGAATCTCCCGTTCCACCTCATCACCATGAGAATCTCCCATTCCACCTCATCATGATGAGAATCTCCCGTTCCACCTCATCACCATGAGAATCTCCCGTTCCACCTCATCACGATGAGAATCTCCCATTCCACCTCATCACCATGAGAATCTCCCGTTCCACCTCATCATGATGAGAATCTCCGGTTCCACCTCATCATGATGAGAATCTCCCGTTCCACCTCATCACCATGAGAATCTCCCATTCCACCTCATCATGATGAGAATCTCCCGTTCCACCTCATCACCATAAGAATCTCCCGTTCCACCTCATCACGATGAGAATCTCCCATTCCACCTCATCACCATGAGAATCTCCCGTTCCACCTCATCATGATGAGAATCTCTCGTTCCACCTCATCATGATGAGAATCTCCCGTTCCACCTCATCATGATGAGAATCTCTCGTTCCACCTCATCATGATGAGAATCTCCCGTTCCACCTCATCATGATGAGAATCTCCCGTTCCACCTCATCATCATGAGAATCTCCCATTCCACCTCATCATGATGAGAATCTCCCGTTCCACCACATCACCATGAGAATCTCCCGTTCCACCACATCACCATGAGAATCTCCCGTTCCACCTCATCACCATGAGAATCTCCCGTTCCACCTCATCATGATGAGAATCTCCCGTTCCATCTCATCACCATGAGAATCTCCCGTTCCATCTCATCACCATGAGAATCTCCCGTTCCACCTCATCATGATGAGAATCTCCCGTTCCACCTCATCACCATGAGAATCTCCCGTTCCACCTCATCATCATGAGAATCTCCCATTCCACCTCATCATGATGAGAATCTCCCGTTCCACCACATCACCATGAGAATCTCCCGTTCCACCACATCACCATGAGAATCTCCCGTTCCACCTCATCACCATGAGAATCTCCCGTTCCACCTCATCATGATGAGAATCTCCCGTTCCATCTCATCACCATGAGAATCTCCCATTCCACCTCATCATGATGAGAATCTCCCGTTCCACCTCATCACCATGAGAATCTCTCGTTCCACCACATCACCATGAGAATCTCCCGTTCCACCTCATCACCATGAGAATCTCCCGTTCCACCACATCACCATGAGAATCTCCCATTCCGCCACATCACCATGAGAATCTCCCATCCCACCTCATCATGATGAGAATCTCCCGTTCCACCACATCACCATGAGAATCTCCCATTCCACCTCATCATGATGAGAATATCCCGTTCCACCACATCACCATGAGAATCTCCCGTTCCACCACATCACCATGAGAATCTCCCATTCCACCTCATCATGATGAGAATCTCCCGTTCCACCTCATCATGATGAGAATCTCTCGTTCCACCTCATCATGATGAGAATCTCCCGTTCCACCTCATCATGATGAGAATCTCTCGTTCCACCTCATCATGATGAGAATCTCCCGTTCCACCTCATCATGATGAGAATCTCCCGTTCCACCTCATCATCATGAGAATCTCCCATTCCACCTCATCATGATGAGAATCTCCCGTTCCACCACATCACCATGAGAATCTCCCGTTCCACCACATCACCATGAGAATCTCCCGTTCCACCTCATCACCATGAGAATCTCCCGTTCCACCTCATCATGATGAGAATCTCCCGTTCCATCTCATCACCATGAGAATCTCCCGTTCCATCTCATCACCATGAGAATCTCCCGTTCCACCTCATCATGATGAGAATCTCCCGTTCCACCTCATCACCATGAGAATCTCCCGTTCCACCTCATCATCATGAGAATCTCCCATTCCACCTCATCATGATGAGAATCTCCCGTTCCACCACATCACCATGAGAATCTCCCGTTCCACCACATCACCATGAGAATCTCCCGTTCCACCTCATCACCATGAGAATCTCCCGTTCCACCTCATCATGATGAGAATCTCCCGTTCCATCTCATCACCATGAGAATCTCCCATTCCACCTCATCATGATGAGAATCTCCCGTTCCACCTCATCACCATGAGAATCTCTCGTTCCACCACATCACCATGAGAATCTCCCGTTCCACCTCATCACCATGAGAATCTCCCGTTCCACCACATCACCATGAGAATCTCCCATTCCGCCACATCACCATGAGAATCTCCCATCCCACCTCATCATGATGAGAATCTCCCGTTCCACCACATCACCATGAGAATCTCCCATTCCACCTCATCATGATGAGAATATCCCGTTCCACCACATCACCATGAGAATCTCCCGTTCCACCACATCACCATGAGAATCTCCCATTCCACCTCATCATGATGAGAATCTCCCGTTCCACCTCATCACCATGAGAATCTCCCGTTCCACCACATCACCATGAGAATCTCCCATTCCACCTCATCATGATGAGAATCTCCCGTTCCACCATATAATTGTTGCAATTTTTTTATGCTTTAATGTTTTCTTTACATCACCTGTAAAGCTTTTAATGATTAATGCAAAACACTTTAACATGTTTAGTACATGGAGTGTGATGCACAGATGAACTAACCTTGCCTGTGCTGAGTTCCTATTGGGTCTGGCTGATTTGGTGCATTAACAAAGAATGCAGCAAGCATAACACAGTTTTAAAACGGTGAGTTGCCATGGTAACTAATTATTTTAAAAAGTTGGAAAATACATTAATATGCCAATCAAATAAACACAAAAGTTTTTGAAAGAACATGTTTGGCTGGAGGCAACCTAATGTAAAAACTCCTGGAAAACCTTATTTCCCATGATGTTTCTCTGAGAAAAGGTTGCTGTTGTTGTTTGCCTTCTGGCTTGACCCTTTGAAGGGGTCACCACAGTGAATCATCGCTCGGGTGAATTGGCACATGTTTTACACCATACGGCCTTTCCTGACATGAACCCTTTATCTGGACTTGGAACTGGCCATCTGAGAACAATCCTCCTTGGAGGCTACAACAGCGTAGGGAAGCATGATTTGAACTGTGGACCACCAGGTCATACCTGATACAACCATCCAGCAGAGGAACAGCATTCTGGATACTACCATCCAGAACAGGAACAAAATTCTGGTTACTACCATCCAGAAAAGGAACAAAATTCCGGTTACTACCATCCAGAACAGGAACAAAATTCTGGATACTACCATCCAGAACAGGAACAACATTCTGGATACTACCATCCAGAACAGGAACGACATCATGGATACTACCATCCAGAACAAGAATAACATTCTGGATACTACCATCCAGAACAGGAACAACATTCTGGATACTACCATCCAGAACAGGAACGACATCATTGATACTACCATCCAGCAGAGGAACAACATTCGGGATACTACCATCCAGAACAAGAATAACATTCTGGATACTACCATCCAGATCAGGAACCACATTCTGGATACTACCATCCAGAACAGGATCGACATCATGGATACTACCATCCAGAACAAGAATAACATTCTGGATACTACCATCCAGAACAGGAACGAAATTCTGGATACTACCATCCAGATCAGGAACAACATTCTGGATATTACCATCCAGATTAGGAACAACATCATTGATACTACCATCCAGCAGAGGAACAACATTCTGGATACTACCATCCAGAAAAGGAACAACATTCTGGATACTACCATCCAGAACAGGAACGACATTCTGGATACTACCATCCAGAACAGGAACGACATCATTGATACTACCATCCAGAACAAGAATAACATTCTGGATACTACCATCCAGAACAGGAACGAAATTCTGGATACTACCATCCAGATCAGGAACAACATTCTGGATATTACCATCCAGATTAGGAACAACATCATTGATACTACCATCCAGCAGAGGAACAACATTCTGGATACTACCATCCAGAAAAGGAACAACATTCTGGATACTACCATCCAGAACAGGAACGACATTCTGGATACTACCTTCGAGAACAGGAACGACATCATTGATACTACCATCCAGCAGAGGAACAACATTCTGGATACTACCGTCCCGAACAGGAACATTCTGGATACTACCATCCAGAACAGGAACAACATTCTGGATACTACCATCCAGAACAGGAACAACATTCTGGATACTACCATCCAGAACAGGAACGACATTCTGGATACTACCATCCAGAACAGGAACGAAATTCTGGATACTACCATCCAGATCAGAAACAACATTCTGGATATTACCATCCAGATTAGGAACGACATCATTGATACTACCATCCAGCAGAGGAACAACTTTCTGGATACTACCATCCAGAACAGGAACAACATTCTGGATACTACCATCCAGAACAGGAACGACATTCTGGATACTACCATCCAGAACAGGAACGACATCATTGATACTACCATCCAGAACAGGAACAACATTCTGGATACTACCATCCAGAACAGGAAAAACATTCTGGATACTACCATCCAGAATAGGAACGACATCATGGATACTACCATCCAGAACAAGAATAACATTCTGGATACTACCATCCAGAACAGGAACGAAATTCTGGATACTACCATCCAGAACAGGAACGACATTCTGGATACTACCATCCAGAACAGGAACGACAAAATTGATTTTGCCATCCAGAACAGGAACAACATTTTGGATACTACCATCCAGAACAGGAACAACATTCTGGATACTACCATCCAGCACAGGAACGACATCATGGATACTACTATCCAGAACAAGAATAACATTCTGGATACTACCATCCAGAACAGGAACAACATTCTGGATACTACCATCCAGAACAGGAACGACATTCTGGATACTACCATCCAGAACAGGGACAACATCATGGATACTACCATCCAGAACAGGAACAACATTCTGGATACTACCATCCAGAACAGGAACAACATGATGGATACTACCATCCAGCAGAGGAACAACGTTCTGGATACTGCCATCCAGAACAGGAACAACATTCTGGATACTACCATCCAGAACAGGAACGACATTCTGGATACTACCATCCAGAACAGGAATGAAATTCTGGATACTACCATCCAGATCAGGAACAACATTCTGGATATTACCATCCAGATTAGGAACGACATCATTGATACTACCATCCAGCGGAGGAACAACTTTCTGGATACTACCATCCAGATCAGGAACAACATTCTGGATTTTACCATCCAGATTAGGAACGACATCATTGATACTACCATCCAGCAGAGGAACAACTTTCTGGATACTACCATCCAGAACAGGAACAACATTCTGGATACTACCATCCAGCAGAGGAACAACTTTCTGGATACTACCATCCAGAACAGGAACGACATCATTGATACTACCATCCAGCAGAGGAACAACATTCTGGATACTACCGTCCCGAACAGGAACATTCTGGATACTACCATCCAGAACAGGAACAACATTCTGGATACTACCATCCAGAACAGGAACAACATTCTGGATACTACCATCCAGAATAGGAACGACATCATGGATACTACCATCCAGAACAAGAATAACATTCTGGATACTACCATCCAGAACAGGAACAACATTCTGGATACTACCATCCAGAACAGGAACGACATTCTGGATACTACCATCCAGAACAGGAACGACATCATTGATACTGCCATCCAGAACAGGAACGACATTCTGGATACTACCATCCAGAACAGGAACAACATTCTGGATACTACCATCCAGAACAGGAACAACATCATGGATACTACCATCCAGAACAAGAATAACATTCTGGATACTACCATCCACAACAGGAACAACATTCTGGATACTACCATCCAGAACAGGAACGACATTCTGGATACTACCTTCCAGAACAGGAACAACATCATGGATACTACCATCCAGAACAAGAATAACATTCTGGATATTACCATCCAGATTAGGAACGACATCATTGATACTACCATCCAGCAGAGGAACAACATTCTGGATACTACCATCCAGAACAAGAACGACATTCTGGATACTACCATCCAGAACAGGAACGACATCATTGATACTACCATCCAGAACGGGAACAAAATTCTGGATACTACCATCCAGAACAGGAACAACATTCTGGATACTACCATCCAGAACAAGAACGACATCATGGATACTACCATCCAGAACAAGAATAACATTCTGGATACTACCATCCAGAACAGGAACAACATTCTGGATACTACCATCCAGAACAGGAACGACATTCTGGATACTACCATCCAGAACAGGAACGACATCATTGATACTGCCATCCAGAACAGGAACAACATTCTGGATACTACCATCCAGAAAAGGAACGACATCATGGATACTACCATCCAGAACAAGAATAACATTCTGGATACTACCATCCAGAACAGGAACAACATTCTGGATACTACCATCCAGAACAGGAACGACATCATGGATACTACCATCCAGAACAAGAATAACATTCTGGATACTACCATCCAGATCAGGAACCACATTCTGGATACTACCATCCAGAACAGGAACGACATTCTGGATACTACCATCCAGAACAGGAACGACATCATTGATACTACCATCCAGAACAAGAATAACATTCTGGATACTACCATCCAGAACAGGAACGAAATTCTGGATACTACCATCCAGATCAGGAACAACATTCTGGATATTACCATCCAGATTAGGAACAACATCATTGATACTACCATCCAGCAGAGGAACAACATTCTGGATACTACCATCCAGAAAAGGAACAACATTCTGGATACTACCATCCAGAACAGGAACGACATTCTGGATACTACCTTCGAGAACAGGAACGACATCATTGATACTACCATCCAGCAGAGGAACAACATTCTGGATACTACCGTCCCGAACAGGAACATTCTGGATACTACCATCCAGAACAGGAACAACATTCTGGATACTACCATCCAGAACAGGAACAACATTCTGGATACTACCATCCAGAACAGGAACGACATTCTGGATACTACCATCCAGAACAGGAACGAAATTCTGGATACTACCATCCAGATCAGAAACAACATTCTGGATATTACCATCCAGATTAGGAACGACATCATTGATACTACCATCCAGCAGAGGAACAACTTTCTGGATACTACCATCCAGAACAGGAACAACATTCTGGATACTACCATCCAGAACAGGAACGACATTCTGGATACTACCATCCAGAACAGGAACGACATCATTGATACTACCATCCAGAACAGGAACAACATTCTGGATACTACCATCCAGAACAGGAAAAACATTCTGGATACTACCATCCAGAATAGGAACGACATCATGGATACTACCATCCAGAACAAGAATAACATTCTGGATACTACCATCCAGAACAGGAACGAAATTCTGGATACTACCATCCAGAACAGGAACGACATTCTGGATACTACCATCCAGAACAGGAACGACAAAATTGATTTTGCCATCCAGAACAGGAACAACATTTTGGATACTACCATCCAGAACAGGAACAACATTCTGGATACTACCATCCAGCACAGGAACGACATCATGGATACTACTATCCAGAACAAGAATAACATTCTGGATACTACCATCCAGAACAGGAACAACATTCTGGATACTACCATCCAGAACAGGAACGACATTCTGGATACTACCATCCAGAACAGGGACAACATCATGGATACTACCATCCAGAACAGGAACAACATTCTGGATACTACCATCCAGAACAGGAACAACATGATGGATACTACCATCCAGCAGAGGAACAACGTTCTGGATACTGCCATCCAGAACAGGAACAACATTCTGGATACTACCATCCAGAACAGGAACGACATTCTGGATACTACCATCCAGAACAGGAATGAAATTCTGGATACTACCATCCAGATCAGGAACAACATTCTGGATATTACCATCCAGATTAGGAACGACATCATTGATACTACCATCCAGCGGAGGAACAACTTTCTGGATACTACCATCCAGATCAGGAACAACATTCTGGATTTTACCATCCAGATTAGGAACGACATCATTGATACTACCATCCAGCAGAGGAACAACTTTCTGGATACTACCATCCAGAACAGGAACAACATTCTGGATACTACCATCCAGCAGAGGAACAACTTTCTGGATACTACCATCCAGAACAGGAACGACATCATTGATACTACCATCCAGCAGAGGAACAACATTCTGGATACTACCGTCCCGAACAGGAACATTCTGGATACTACCATCCAGAACAGGAACAACATTCTGGATACTACCATCCAGAACAGGAACAACATTCTGGATACTACCATCCAGAATAGGAACGACATCATGGATACTACCATCCAGAACAAGAATAACATTCTGGATACTACCATCCAGAACAGGAACAACATTCTGGATACTACCATCCAGAACAGGAACGACATTCTGGATACTACCATCCAGAACAGGAACGACATCATTGATACTGCCATCCAGAACAGGAACAACATTCTGGATACTACCATCCAGAACAGGAACAACATTCTGGATACTACCATCCAGAACAGGAACAACATCATGGATACTACCATCCAGAACAAGAATAACATTCTGGATACTACCATCCAGAACAGGAACAACATTCTGGATACTACCATCCAGAACAGGAACGACATTCTGGATACTACCTTCCAGAACAGGAACAACATCATGGATACTACCATCCAGAACAAGAATAACATTCTGGATAATACCATCCAGATTAGGAACGACATCATTGATACTACCATCCAGCAGAGGAACATTCTGGATACTACCATCCAGAACAAGAACGACATTCTGGATACTACCATCCAGAACAGGAACGACATCATTGATACTACCATCCAGAACGGGAACAAAATTCTGGATACTACCATCCAGAACAGGAACAACATTCTGGATACTACCATCCAGAACAAGAACGACATCATGGATACTACCATCCAGAACAAGAATAACATTCTGGATACTACCATCCAGAACAGGAACAACATTCTGGATACTACCATCCAGAACAGGAACGACATTCTGGATACTACCATCCAGAACAGGAACGACATCATTGATACTGCCATCCAGAACAGGAACAACATTCTGGATACTACCATCCAGAAAAGGAACGACATCATGGATACTACCATCCAGAACAAGAATAACATTCTGGATACTATCATCCAGAACAGGAACAACATTCTGGATACTACCATCCAGAACAGGAACGACATCATGGATACTACCATCCAGAACAAGAATAACATTCTGGATACTACCATCCAGATCAGGAACCACATTCTGGATACTACCATCCAGAACAGGAACGACATTCTGGATACTACCATCCAGAACAGGATCGACATCATGGATACTACCATCCAGAACAAGAATAACATTCTGGATACTACCATCCAGAACAGGAACGAAATTCTGGATACTACCATCCAGATCAGGAACAACATTCTGGATACTACCATCCAGCAGAGGAACAACATTCTGGATACTACCATCCAGAACAGGAACAACATTCTGGATACTACCATCCAGAACAGGAACGACATTCTGGATACTACCATCCAGAACAGGAACGACATCATTGATACTACCATCCAGCAGAGGAACAACATTCTGGATACTACCGTCCCGAACAGGAACATTCTGGATACTACCATCCAGAACAGGAACAACATTCTGGATACTACCATCCAGAACAGGAACAACATGATGGATACTACCATCCAGCAGAGGAACAACATTCTGGAAACTGTCATCCAGAACAGTAACAACATTGTGGATACTACCATCCAGAACAGGAACGACATTCTGGATACTACCATCCAGAACAGGAACGAAATTCTGGATACTCCCATCCAGATCAGGAACAACATTCTGGATATTACCATCCAGATTAGGAACGACATCATTGATACTACCATCCAGCAGAGGAACAACTTTCTGGATACTACCATCCAGAACAGGAACAACATTCTGGATACTACCATCCAGAACAGGAACGACATTCTGGATACTACCATCCAGAACAGGAACGACATCATTGATACTACCATCCAGAACAGGAACAACATTCTGGATACTACCATCCAGAACAGGAACAACATTCTGGATACTACCATCCAGAATAGGAACGACATCATGGATACTACCATCCAGAACAAGAATAACATTCTGGATACTACCATCCAGAACAGGAACGAAATTCTGGATACTACCATCCAGAACAGGAACGACATTCTGGATACTACCATCCAGAACGGGAACGACATCATTGATTTTGCCATCCAGAACAGGAACAACATTTTGGATACTACCATCCAGAACAGGAACAACATTCTGGATACTACCATCCAGAACAGGAACGACATTCTGGATACTACCATCCAGAACAGGGACAACATCATGGATACTACCATCCAGAACAGGAACAACATTCAGGATACTACCATCCAGAACAGGAACAACATGATGGATACTACCATCCAGCAGAGGAACAACGTTCTGGATACTGCCATCCAGAACAGGAACAACATTCTGGATACTACCATCCAGAACAGGAACGACATTCTGGATACTACCATCCAGATCAGGAACAACATTCTGGATATTACCATCCAGATTAGGAACGACATCATTGATACTACCATCCAGCAGAGGAACAACTTTCTGGATACTACCATCCAGATCAGGAACAACATTCTGGATTTTACCATCCAGATTAGGAACGACATCATTGATACTACCATCCAGCAGAGGAACAACTTTCTGGATACTACCATCCAGAACAGGAACGGCATTCTGGATACTACCATCCAGAACAGGAACGACATCATGGATACTACCATCCAGAACAGGAACAACATTCTGGATACTACCATCCAGAACAGGAACAACATTCTGGATACTACCATCCAGAATAGGAACGACATCATGGATACTACCATCCAGAACAAGAATAACATTCTGGATACTACCATCCAGAACAGGAACAACATTCTGGATACTACCATCCAGAACAGGAACAACATTCTGGATACTACCATCCAGAACAGGAACGACATCATGGATACTACCATCCAGAACAAGAATAACATTGTGGATACTACCATCCAGAACAGGAACAACATTCTGGATACTACCATCCAGAACAGGAACGACATTCTGGATACTACCTTCCAGAACAGGAACAACATCATGGATACTACCATCCAGAACAAGAATAACATTCTGGATACTACCATCCAGAACAGGAACGACATCATGGATACTACCATCCAGAACAAGAATAACATTCTGGATACTACCATCCAGAACAGGAACAACATTCTGGATACTACCATCCAGAACAGGAACGACATTTTGGATACTACCATCCAGATTAGGAACAACATCATGGATACTACCATCCAGAACAAGAATAACATTCTGGATACTACCATCCAGAACAGGAACGAAATTCTGGATACTACCATCCAGATCAGGAACAACATTCTGGATATTACCATCCAGATTAGGAACGACATCATTGATACTACCATCCAGCAGAGGAACAACATTCTGGATACTACCATTAAGCAGAGGAACAACATTCTGGATACTACCATCCAGAAGAGGAACAACGTTCTGGATACTACCATCCAGAACGGGAACAACATTCTGGATACTACCATCCAGAAGAGGAACAACGTTCTGGATACTACCATCCAGAACGGGAACAACATTCTGGATACTACTGTCCAGAACAGGAACAACTTTTCACCACTGCAAGATAACAATTCATGTGGATTTATCGTGAACGGAACTGGAATCTGATTGTGGATCTATATTGGATGGATGTAGGACCAGAATATCTGGTGGTGGCTGCAGGTCTGGACTCTCTGGGGTTTCACCGCGTGTTTATGTACTGTGATTTCTTTCTCAGATCTCTGCTGTTAATCATGACGGTAAACTTGTTGCTCAGCTTGTTTGGGAAGCAAAAGGATTTTTATGATGTTGGTTTGTGTCAATGTTTGTAGGAAACAGTAAATCTTGATGCTTACATCACTTCGCATGGCCTCTTGTGACTGCTGATCCCGCCCCCCCCCCCCCCCCCCCCCCCCCCCCCCCCTCTCCTTTTCCATCAACCCCTGCCGGCTGCTCAATTCAGCTTCTTTGACGGAGGAAGAAACAAACAAAACACCCGGGGGTAATGAGACCACCTCAGGGAATGGACGAGCTGAAAGGATCCTGGTGAATTGATGAGGGATTGACCATGATTGGGGGGGGGGGGGGGGGGGGGGGGGGGCAGATACATAGAGAGGAGCTCTGATCTGATGGGGCAGATTGAGTCGTCTTGTTGGAAGAAAGATGAGACAAGACAAAACCCTGATCAGTCACTTGGTCCATGAGATAACCACCTTTAAGGCCTTTGTGTTGGATTTAACCCTGGTTTTCCCACGGACGATGCATGTGGACGGAGGGGTGATGTGACCACAGCGCTCCCCCCATCAGCTCACATGAGGGGTCTTTCACTGAATCCAGCACAAGACTTTCTGTCTGTCAGGTGTGATTTTGATCTCGACATGAGACGAGCTGGACAGAAGGACAACTTCATGATCCAAACTGTGTGGAAATAACGAGCCGCTCCACTCAGGAAAAACACGTCGCTTTAATCAAGCCGGATTGATAAAGTAATTGTTTATGTGAAGAGACTGTAGCGTAAGTATGGGTTTTCCATCTCAGAGCTAATTAACCTCCTGCTGCAGAGCTGCTTTTTCTTTAATATCTTTCTTTCAGTCCTTCAGATTTGACCCTCTCAGATTGAAGTTTTATTGACACGGACCCTCTCACATGGAGTACTGGCGTCTTATCTGCATGTGTCACATGACTCCATATCGTTCTGCAGCGCTGAATCCAGAAAAAAGTGTTAGTTATGTTAGCAAGTGGGCCAGTTTTCCCTTCGCAGTCATGAGACGGTGTGATGGTTAAACAAAGTAATGATCACTCTGACGGACACAAAATGGTTCATGGTGTCCTGCTCAACAACACAGCCATGCATCTGAAGGAACATGTGGCGTGACAAGATGTTTCCATCTGATAAATTCACTTTAAAGTCAAAGGAAACAGAAGATAAAAACAATAAATAAAGTTCAGAAAGTCAAGAACTGCAACACTTTTCTGTATCCTCCAGCATCCAACTACAGGCCGCTGGAATATTATAACAAGTGGAATAACATGACGAGTTATTTCCGATTTCTGATCTGAAACAGCTGACAGGAATCCAGGAAATAGTCTGGACCGACTTGATGAAGAGGTGCACCTTCTAGGACCAAGTCGTCCATGATGAGAGTCTCCTGTTCCAACTGAAAGGCCGGGGCCCCGTGTGGAGGCCCTTTGCCTTCAATGATCCACAAACACGCCACGATCTAGGAGACTTGATGATGAAAGACTCGTAATGTCCATAAACAAGTTTGTTTATTTATTTAAGGTTACAGTTAAAAATCTTATGCTCCAAAACGATGAATAAATTCATAAATAAATGGTCAAATAAAAAAAGCTAATGAATAAAAAATAAACGAATAGACCAGTAAATAAACAAAGGAATGGAAGAACAAACAGAAACTGCATCGGGGTGTTACGTACTCGCCCACCACTGTGAAAGAAAAGTAAAGTGATGTTCGTTCAGGAGGACACAGAAGTGAAACCGGTCCGCCGGTTCTTGTGAAACCGGTCCGCCGGTTCTTGTGAAACCGGTCCGCCGGTTCTTGTGAAAGCTGTCCACTGGTTTTAGTGAAACCGGTCCGCCGGTTCTTATGAAAGCTGTCCACTGGTTTTTATGAAACCAGCAGCTGAGAGTCTAACTGTGATGAAGACGATGCTGCTGCTTCCTCATCACTGATTTCGTCATTAATCCCAGCAGGGAAATTCCTTTCCGTCCTCGTTCCACTAGCAGCAGTGTGCTGCAGGTTCTGCAGGCGGCTTCAGATCCCTCCTCATGGAGCCACGTGGTTCACTTCAGCCACCAGCTCCAGGACTTGGACCCTGATCCTACAGACCCACCCGCACCGCTGCAGCAACCCTCCTCCAACATCAACCAGACGTCTTGGTTTGGACCTTCTCCGTAAACACCGGAGATGATTGTGAGTTAGATTCCCAGCAGATCAGCTGGTCGACTCCTCCATGTCTGTTTGAGCTGCTGCCGTGTGATTGGCTGATGAGAGGATGAATCTGCATCACCAGGTTACAGTAAATCTGTTGCTTTTGTTCCTCAGAAACTGACTGGGTTCTGCTTCCAGATCAGCAGGAAAGATGCATTTCACGTCCTTAAGTCCCGCTGCTCTACATGTTCCAGCAGTTTCCACACTTTAACACATGAAAGGCTCATTAAAAGGCTCACAGACTGGATGAGGAGCTCTATTATGTGAAGTAAGAGTGTTGGAGTTGGAAACATGTAAAACATGCAGGGCTGGCTGCTGGAGCACTGCAATTCAGAAACACTGGAGTGCTTTCAGGTGAAACTCCGGAACAGCTCAATATTTTCTGAATTGGTTTGAAGCTTTTCCTTTATGCTGAAATATTGTTGTAATTTCTGAGAGCAGAGAAGAAGATGAAGCTATTGTGTCAGATTCAGCGAGCTTTGCTGAAATACATCCTGTCATCACAGACGGCAGCGAGGAGGAAGAGACGCTACACAGCCTGCAGGTCAGAAGCAAACGATGCATTTTTCTTTCCTGTTTTTACCTGATGCTGCATCCCAACACCATGGTATCAACTCATTAGTATCAACTCCATCGTATCCACACCAAAGTATCGACTCATTCATATCGACTCATTCGTATCAACACCATGGTATCGACTCATTAGTATCAAATCCATCGTATCCACACCAAAGTATCGACTCATTCATATCGACTCATTCGTATCAACACCATGGTATCGACTCATTAGTATCAACTCCTTCGTATCCACACCAAAGTATCGACTCATTCAAATCGACTTATTCATATCAACTCCATCGTATCGACACCATAGTATCAACACCATCGTTTCAACACCTTCGTATCAACACCATAGTATCGACAGCATCGTTTCAACACCTTCGTATCAACACCATAGTATCGACAGCATCGTATCGACACCATCGTATTAACACCATCGTTTCAACACCTTCGTATCAACACCATCGTATCGACAGCATCATATCGACACCATCGTATCAACACCATCGTTTCAACACCTTCGTATCAACACCATAGTATCGACAGCATCGTTTCAACACCTTCGTATCAACACCATCGTATCGACACCATCGTATTAACACCATCGTTTCAACACCTTCGTATCAACACCATCGTATCGACAGCATCATATCGACACCATCGTATCAACACCATCGTTTCAACACCTTCGTATCAACACCATAGTATCGACAGCATCGTATCGACACCATCGTATCGACACCATCGTATTGTATCGACACCAAAGTATCAACACCATCGTATCAACACCATCGTATCAACACCTTCGTATCAACACCATCGTTTCAACACCTTCGTATCAACACCATCGTATCGACAGCATCGTATCGACACCATCGTATCAACACCATCGTTTCAACACCTTCGTATCAACACCATAGTATCGACAGCATCGTATCGACACCATCGTATCGACACCATCGTATTGTATCGACACCAAAGTATCAACACCATCGTATCAACACCTTCGTATCAACACCATCGTTTCAACACCTTCGTATCAACACCATAGTATCGACAGCATCGTATCGACACCATCGTATTAACACCATCGTTTCAACACCTTCGTATCAACACCATCGTATCGACAGCATCATATCGACACCATCGTATCAACACCTTCGTATCAACACCATCGTATCAACACCATAGTATCGACAGCATCGTATCAGCACCATCGTATCAACACCATCGTTTCAACACCTTCGTATCAACACCATAGTATCGACAGCATCGTATCGACACCATCGTATCAACACCATCGTATCGACACCATCGTATTGTATCGACACCAAAGTATCGACACCATCGTATCAACACCATCGTTTCAACACCTTCGTATCAACACCATAGTATCGACACCATCATATCAACACCATGGTATCGACACCAAAGTATCGACACCATCGTATCGACTCATTCGTATCGACACCATCGTATCGACACCATCGTATCGACTCATTTGTATCGACACCATCGTATCGACACCTTCGTATCGACACCATCGTATCAACACCATAGTATCGACAGCATCGTATCGACACCATCGTATCGACACCATCGTATCAGCACCATCGTATCGACACCAAAGTATCGACACCATCGCATCGACTCATTCGTATCAACTGCATCGTATCCACACCATCGTATCGACACCATCGTATCGACACCATCATATCAACACCATCGTCTCAACACCATCATATCAACACCATCGTATCGACTCCATCGTCTCGACTCATTCGTATCGACACCATCGTATATACACCATCGTATCGACACCATCGCATCGACTCCATCGTATTGTATCGACACCAAAGTATCGACACTATCGCATAGATTCATTCAGATCAACTCCATCGTATCCACACCAAAGTATCGACACCATCGTATCGACTCCATTGTATCGACTCCATTGTATCGACTCATTTGTGTCGACACCATCGTATCAACCCCATCGTTTCAACACCTTCGTATCAACACCATAGTATCGACAGCATCATATCGACACCATCGTATTGACACCATCGTATTGTATCAACACCAAAGTATCGACACCATCGCATCGACTCATTCGTATCAACTCCATCATATCCACACCAAAGTATCGACACCATCGTATTGACTCCATCGTATCAACACCATCGTATCGACACCATCGTTTCAACACCTTCGTATCAACACCATCGTATCGACAGCATCGCATCGACACCATCGTGTCGACACCATCATCTCGACACCATCGTATCGACACCATCGTATCAACACCATCGTTTCAACACCATCGTATCAACACCATCGTATCGACACCTTCGTATCAACACCATCGTTTCAACACCTTCGTATCAACACCATCGTATCGACAGCATCGCATCGACACCATCGTGTCGACACCATCGTATCGACACCATCATATCAACACCATCGTTTCAACACCATCATATCAACACCATCGTATCGACACCTTCGTATCAACACCATCGTTTCAACACCATCGTATCGACAGCATCGCATCGACACCATCGTATCAACACCATAGTATCGACAGCATCGTATCGACACCATCGTATCAACACCATCGTTTCAACACCTTCGTATCAACACCATAGTATCGACAGCATTGTATCGACACCATCGTATCAACACCATCGTATCGACACCATCGTATTGTATCGACACCAAAGTATCGACACCATCGTATCAACACCATCGTATCAACACCATCGTTTCAACACCTTCGTATCAACACCATAGTATCGACACCATCATATCAACACGATCGTATCGACACCAAAGTATCGACACCATCGCATCGACTCATTCGTATCAACACCATCGTATCGACTCCATTGTATATAAACAATCGTATCGACACCATCGTATCGACACCTTCATATTGACACCATCGTATCGACACCATCGTATTGTATCCACACCAAAGTATCGACACCATCGTATCGACTCATTCGTATCGACACCATCGTATCGACACCAAAGTATCGACACCATCGTATCGACTCCATTGTATATACACAATCGTATCGACACCATCGTATCGACACCTTCGTATTGACACCATCGTATCGACACCATCGTATCGACACCATCGTATTGTATCCACACCAAAGTATCGACACCATCGTATCGACACCATCGTATCGACACCATCGTATCAACACCTTCGTATCGACACCATCGTATCGATTCATTTGTATCGACACCTTCGTATAGACACCATCGTATCAACACCTTCGTATCAACACCATAGTATCGACAGCATCGTATCGACACCATTGTATCAGCACCATCATATCGACACCAAAGTATCGACACCATCGCATCGACTTATTCGTATCAACTGCATCGTATCCACACCATCGTATCGACACCATCGTATCGAAACCATCATATCAACACCATCGTCTCAACACCATCATATCAACACCATCGTATCGACTCCATCGTCTCGACTCATTCGCATCGACACCATCGTATATACACCATCGTATCGACACCATTGCATCGACTCCATCGTATTGTATCGACACCAAAGTATCGACACTATCGCATAGATTCATTCAGATCAACTCCATCGTATCCACACCAAAGTATCGACACCATCGTATCGACTCCATTGCATCGACTCCATTGTATCCACTCATTTGTGTCGACACCATCGTATCAACCCCATCGTTTCAACACCTTCGTATCAACACCATAGTATCGACAGCATCGTATCGACACCATCGTATCGACACCATCGTATTGACACCATCGTATTGTATCAACACCAAAGTATCGACACCATCGCATCGACTCATTCGTATCAACTCCATCATATCCACACCAAAGTATAGACACCAACGTATTGACTCCATCGTATCAACACCATCGTATCGACACCATCGTATCGACACCATCGTTTCAACACCGTCGTATCAACACCATCGTATCGACAGCATCGCATCGACACCATCGTGTCGACACCATCGTCTCGACACCATCGTATCGACACCATCGTATCAACACCATCGTTTCAACACCATCGTATCAACACCATCGTATCGACACCTTCGTATAAACACCATCGTTTCAACACCTTCGTATCAACACCATCGTATCGACAGCATCACATCGACACCATCGTGTCGACACCATCGTATCGACACCATCATATCAACACCATCGTTTCAACACCATCATATCAACACCATCGTATCGACACCTTCGTATCAACACCATCGTTTCAACACCATCGTATCAACACCATAGTATCGACAGCATCGTATCGACACCATCGTATCAACACCATCGTTTCAACACCTTCGTATCAACACCATAGTATCGACAGCATTGTATCGACACCATCGTATCAACACCATCGTATCGACACCATCGTATTGTATCGACACCATCGTATCGACACCATCGTATCAACACCATCGTATCAACACCATCGTTTCAACACCTTCGTATCAACACCATAGTATCGACACCATCATATCAACACGATCGTATCGACACCAAAGTATCGACACCATCGCATCGACTCATTCGTATCAACACCATCGTATCGACTCCATTGTATATAAACAATCGTATCGACACCATCGTATCGACACCTTCATATTGACACCATCGTATCGACACCATCGTATTGTATCCACACCAAAGTATCGACACCATCGTATCGACTCATTCGTATCGACACCATCGTATCGACACCAAAGTATCGACACCATCGTATCGACTCCATTGTATATACACAATCGTATCGACACCATCGTATCGACACCTTCGTATTGACACCATCGTATCGACACCATCGTATCGACACCATCGTATTGTATCCACACCAAAGTATCGACACCATCGTATCGACACCATCGTATCGACACCATCGTATCAACACCTTCGTATCGACACCATCGTATCGATTCATTTGTATCGACACCATCGTATCGACACCTTCGTATAGACACCATCGTATCAACACCTTCGTATCAACACCATAGTATCGACAGCATCGTATCGACACCATCGTATCAGCACCATCATATCGACACCAAAGTATCGACACCATCGCATCGACTTATTCGTATCAACTGCATCGTATCCACACCATCGTATCGACACCATCGTATCGAAACCATCATATCAACACCATCGTCTCAACACCATCATATCAACACCATCGTATCGACTCCATCGTCTCGACTCATTCGTATCGACACCATCGTATATACACCATCGTATCGACTCCATCGCATCGACTCCATCGTATTGTATCGACACCAAAGTATCGACACTATCGCATAGATTCATTCAGATCAACTCCATCGTATCCACACCAAAGTATCGACACCATCGTATCGACTCCATTGCATCGACTCCATTGTATCGACTCATTTGTGTCGACACCATCGTATCAACCCCATCGTTTCAACACCTTCGTATCAACACCATAGTATCGACAGCATCGTATCGACACCATCGTATTGACACCATCGTATTGTATCAACACCAAAGTATCGACACCATCGCATCGACTCATTCGTATCAACTCCATCATATCCACACCAAAGTATCGACACCATCGTATTGACTCCATCGTATCAACACCATCGTATCGACACCATCGTATCGACACCATCGTATCAACACCTTCGTATCAACACCATCGTATCGACAGCATCGCATCGACACCATCGTGTCGACACCATCGTCTCGACACCATCGTATCGACACCATCGTATCAACACCATCGTTTCAACACCATCGTATCAACACCATCGTATCGACACCTTCGTATAAACACCATCGTTTCAACACCTTCGTATCAACACCATCGTATCGACAGCATCGCATCGACACCATCGTGTCGACACCATCGTATCAACACCATAGTATCGACAGCATCGTATCGACACCATCGTATCAACACCATCGTTTCAACACCTTCGTATCAACACCATAGTATCGACAGCATTGTATCGACACCATCGTATCAACACCATCGTATCGACACCATCGTATTGTATCGACACCATCGTATCGACACCATCGTATCAACACCATCGTATCAACACCATCGTATCAACACCATCGTTTCAACACCATAGTATCAACACCATAGTATCGACACCATCATATCAACACGATCGTATCGACACCATCGCATCGACTCATTCGTATCAACACCATCGTATCGACTCCATTGTATATAAACAATCGTATCGACACCATCGTATCGACACCTTCATATTGACACCATCGTATCGACACCATCGTATTGTATCCACACCAAAGTATCGACACCATCGTATCGACTCATTCGTATCGACACCATCGTATCGACACCATCGTATCAACACCTTCGTATCGACACCATCGTATCGACTCATTCGTATCGACACCATCGTATCGACACCATCGTATCAACACCTTCGTATCGACACCATCGTATCGACTCATTTGTATCGACACCATCGTATCGACACCTTCATATTGACACCATCGTATTGACACCATCGTATCGACACCATCGTATTGTATCCACACCAAAGTATTGACACCATCGTATCGACTCATTCGTATCGACACCTTCGTATCGACACCATCGTATCAACACCTTCGTATCGACAGCATCGTTTCAACACCTTCGTATCAACACCATAGTATCGACAGCATCGTATCGACACCATCGTATTAACACCATCGTATCGACACCAAAGTATCGACACCATCATATCAGCACCATCGTATCGACACCAAAGTATCGACACCATCGCATCGACTCACTCGTATCAACTGCATCGTATCCACACCATCGTATCGACACCATCGTATCAACACCATCATATCAACACCATCGTCTCAACACCATCGTATCAACACCATCGTATCGACTCCATCGTATCGACACCATCGTATTGTATCCACACCAAAGTATCGACACCATCGTATCGACTCATTCGTATCGACACCATCGTATCGACACCATCGTATCAACACCTTCGTATCGACACCATCGTATCGACTCATTTGTATCGACACCATCGTATCGACACCTTCGTATCGACACCATCGTATCAACACCTTCGTATCAACACCATAGTATCGACAGCATCGTATCGACACCATCGTATCGACACCATCGTATTGACACCATCGTATTGTATCAACACCAAAGTATCGACACCATCGCATCGACTCATTCGTATCAACTCCATCATATCCACACCAAAGTATCGACACCATCGTATTGACTCCATCGTATCAACACCATCGTATCGACACCATCGTATCGACACCATCGTTTCAACACCTTCGTATCAACACCATCGTATCGACAGCATCGCATCGACACCATCGTGTCGACACCATCATCTCGACACCATCGTATCGACACCATCGTATCAACACCATCGTTTCAACACCATCGTATCAACACCATCGTATCGACACCTTCGTATCAACACCATCGTTTCAACACCTTCGTATCAACACCATCGTATCGACAGCATCGCATCGACACCATCGTGTCGACACCATCGTATCGACACCATCATATCAACACCATCGTTTCAACACCATCATATCAACACCATCGTATCGACACCTTCGTATCAACACCATCGTTTCAACACCATCGTATCGACAGCATCGCATCGACACCATCGTATCAACACCATAGTATCGACAGCATCGTATCGACACCATCGTATCAACACCATCGTTTCAACACCTTCGTATCAACACCATAGTATCGACAGCATTGTATCGACACCATCGTATCAACACCATCGTATCGACACCATCGTATTGTATCGACACCAAAGTATCGACACCATCGTATCAACACCATCGTATCAACACCATCGTATCAACACCATCGTTTCAACACCTTCGTATCAACACCATAGTATCGACACCATCATATCAACACGATCGTATCGACACCATCGCATCGACTCATTCGTATCAACACCATCGTATCGACTCCATTGTATATAAACAATCGTATCGACACCATCGTATCGACACCTTCATATTGACACCATCGTATCGACACCATCGTATTGTATCCACACCAAAGTATCGACACCATCGTATCGACTCATTCGTATCGACACCATCGTATCGACACCATCGTATCAACACCTTCGTATCGACACCATCGTATCGACTCATTTGTATCGACACCATCGTATCGACACCTTCATATTGACACCATCGCATCGACACCATCGTATCGACACCATCGTATTGTATCCACACCAAAGTATTGACACCATCGTATCGACTCATTCGTATCGACACCTTCGTATCGACACCATCGTATCAACACCTTCGTATCGACAGCATCGTTTCAACACCTTCGTATCAACACCATAGTATCGACACCATCATATCAACACGATCGTATCGACACCATCGCATCGACTCATTCGTATCAACACCATCGTATCGACTCCATTGTATATAAACAATCGTATCGACACCATCGTATCGACACCTTCATATTGACACCATCGTATCGACACCATCGTATTGTATCCACACCAAAGTATCGACACCATCGTATCGACTCATTCGTATCGACACCATCGTATCGACACCATCGTATCAACACCTTCGTATCGACACCATCGTATCGACTCATTCGTATCGACACCATCGTATCGACACCATCGTATCAACACCTTCATATCGACACCATCGTATCGACTCATTTGTATCGACACCATCGTATCGACACCTTCATATTGACACCATCGTATCGACACCATCGTATCGACACCATCGTATTGTATCCACACCAAAGTATTGACACCATCGTATCGACTCATTCGTATCGACACCTTCGTATCGACACCATCGTATCAACACCTTCGTATCGACAGCATCGTTTCAACACCATCGTATCGACAGCATCGCATCGACACCATCGTATCAACACCATAGTATCGACAGCATCGTATCGACACCATCGTATCAACACCATCGTTTCAACACCTTCGTATCAACACCATAGTATCGACAGCATTGTATCGACACCATCGTATCAACACCATCGTATCGACACCATCGTATCAACACCATCGTTTCAACACCATCGTATCGACAGCATCGCATCGACACCATCGTATCAACACCATAGTATCGACAGCATCGTATCGACACCATCGTATCAACACCATCGTTTCAACACCTTCGTATCAACACCATAGTATCGACAGCATTGTATCGACACCATCGTATCAACACCATCGTATCGACACCATCGTATTGTATCGACACCAAAGTATCGACACCATCGTATCAACACCATCGTATCAACACCATCGTATCAACACAATCGTTTCAACACCTTCGCATCAACACCATAGTATCGACACCATCATATCAACACGATCGTATCGACACCATCGCATCGACTCATTCGTATCAACACCATCGTATCGACTCCATTGTATATAAACAATCGTATCGACACCATCGTATCGACACCTTCATATTGACACCATCGTATCGACACCATCGTATTGTATCCACACCAAAGTATCGACACCATCGTATCGACTCATTCGTATCGACACCATCGTATCAACTCATTCGTATCGACACCATCGTATCGACACCATCGTATCAACACCTTCGTATCGACACCATCGTATCGACTCATTTGTATCGACACCATCGTATCGACACCTTCATATTAACACCATCGTATCGACACCATCGTATCGACACCATCGTATCGACACCATCGTATTGTATCCACACCAAAGTATTGACACCATCGTATCAACACCTTCGTATCGACACCATCGTATCGACTCATTTGTATCGACACCATCGTATCAACACCTTCGTATCGACAGCATCGTTTCAACACCTTCGTATCAACACCATCGTATCAACACCATCGTATCGACTCCATCGTATCGACTCATTCGTATCGACACCATCGAATATACACCATCGTATCGACTCCATCGTATCGACTCATTCGTATCGACACTATCGCATAGATTCATTCATATCAACTCCATCGTATCCACACCAAAGTATCGACACCATCGTATCGACTCCATTGTATCGACTCCATTGTATCGACTCATTTGTGTCGACACCATCGTATCAACACCATCGTTTCAACACCTTCGTATCAACACCATAGTATCGACAGCATCGTATCGACACCATCGTATTGTATCCACACCAAAGTATCGACACCATCGTATCAACTCATTCGTATCGACATCTTCGTATCGACACCATCGTATCAACACCTTCGTATCGACAGCATCGTTTGAACACCTTCGTATCAACACCATAGTATCGACAGCATCGTATCGACACCATCGTATTAACACCATCGTATCGACACCAAAGTATCGACACCATCGTATCAGCACCATCGTATCGACACCAAAGTATCGACACCATCGCATCGACTCATTCGTATCAACTGCATCGTATCCACACCATCGTATCGACACCATCGTATCGACACCATCGTATCAACACCATCATATCAACACCATGGTCTCAACACCATCGTATCAACACCAAAGTATCGACACCATCGTATCAGCACCATCGTATCGACACCAAAGTATCGACACCATCGCATCGACACCATCGTATCAACTGCATCGTATCAACACCATCGTATCGACACCATCGTATCGACACCATCGTATCAACACCATCATATCAACACCATCGTCTCAACACCATCGTATCAACACCATCGTATCGACTCCATCGTATCGACTCATTCGCATCGACACCATCGTATATACACCACCGTATCGACACCATCGCATCGACTCCATCGTATTGTATCGACACCAAAGTATCGACACTATCGCATAGATTCATTCATATCAATTCCATCGTATCCACACCATCGTATCGACTCATTCGTATCGACACCATCGTATCGACATCATCGTATCGACACGTTCGTATCGACACCATCGTATCGACTCATTTGTATCGACACCATCGTATCGACACCTTCGTATCGACACCATCGTATCAACACCTTCGTATCGACAGCATCGTTTCAACACCTTCGTATCAACACCATAGTATCGACAGGATCGTATCGACACCATCGTATTAACACCATCGTATCGACACCATCGTATCAGCACCATCGTATCGACACCAAAGTATCGACACCATCGCATCGACTCATTCGTATCAACTGCATCGTATCCACACCATCGTATCGACACCATAGTATCGACACCATCATATCAACACCATCGTCTCAACACCATCGTATCAACACCATCGTATCGACTCCATCGTATCGACTCATTCGTATCGACACCATCGTATATACACCATCGTTTCGACACCATTGCATCGACTCCATCGTATTGTACCGACACCAAAGTATCGACAGTATCGCATAGATTCATTCATATCAACTCCATCGTATCCACACCAAAGTATCGACACCATCGTATCGACTCCATTGTATCGACTCCATTGTATCGACTCATTTGTGTCGACACCATCGTATCAACACCATCGTTTCAACACCTTCGTATCAACACCATAGTATCGACAGCATCGTATCGACACCATCGTATCGACACCATCGTATTGTATCCACACCAAAGTATCGACACCATCGTATCGACTCATTCGTATCGACACCTTCGTATCGACACCATCGTATCAACACCTTCGCATCGACAGCATCGTTTCAACACCTTCGTATCAACACCATCGTTTCAACACCATCGTATCGACAGCATCGCATCGACACTATCGTGTCGACACCATCGTATCGACACCATCGTATCAACACCATCGTTTCAACACCATCGTATCAACACCTTCGTATCAACACCATCGTATCAACACCATAGTATCGACAGCATCGTATCGACAAACTCGTATCAACACCATCGTTTCAACACCTTCGTATCAACACCATAGTATCGACACCATCATATCAACACCATCGTATCGACACCAAAGTATCGACACCATCGCATCGACTCATTCGTATCAACACCATCGTATCGACTCCATTGTATATACACAATCGTATCGACACCATCGTATCGACACCTTCGTATTGACACCATCGTATCGACACCATCGTATCGACACCATCGTATCGACACCATCGTATCGACACCATCGTATTGTATCCACACCAAAGTATCGACACCATCGTATCGACTCATTCGTATCGACACCATCGTATCAACACCTTCGTATCGACACCATCGTATCGACTCATTTGTATCGACACCATCGTATCGACACCTTCGTATCGACAGCATCGTTTCAACACCTTCGTATCAACACCATAGTATCGACAGCATCGTATCGACACCATCGTATTAACACCATCGTATCGACACCAAAGTATCGACACCATCATATCAGCATCATCGTATCGACACCAAAGTATCGACACCATCGCATCGACTCATTCGTATCAACTGCATAGTATCCACACCATCGTATCGACACCATCGTATCAACACCATCGTTTCAACACCTTCGTATCAACACCATAGTATCGACACCATCATATCTACACCATCGTATCGACACCAAAGTATCGACACCATCGCATCGACTCATTCGTATCAACACCATCGTATCGACTCCATTGTATATACGCAATCGTATCGACACCATCGTATCGACACCTTCGTATTGACACCATCGTATCGACACCATCGTATCGACACCATCGTATTGTATCCACACCAATGTATCGACACCATCGTATCGACTCATTCGTATCGACACCATCGTATCAACACCTTCGTATCGACACCATCGTATTGACTCATTTGTATCGACACCATCGTATCGACACCTTTGTATCGACAGCATCGTTTCAACACCTTCGTATAAACACCATCGTATCGACAGCATCGTATCGACACCATCGTATTAACACCATCGTATCGACACCAAAGTATCGACACCATCATATCAGCACCATCGTATCGACACCAAAGTATCGACACCATCACATCGACTCATTCGTATCAACTGCATAGTATCCACACCATCGTATCGACACCATCGTATCGACACCATCATATCAACACCATCGTCTCAACACCATCGTATCAACACCATCGTATCGACTCCATCGTATCGACTCATTCGTATCGACACCATCGTATATACACCATCGTATTGACACCATCGCATCGACTCCATCGTATTGTATCGACACCATCGTATCAACACCATCGTTTCAACACCTTCGTATCAACACCATAGTATCGACACCATCATATCAACACGATCGTATCGACACCATCGCATCGACTCATTCGTATCAACACCATCGTATCGACTCCATTGTATATAAACAATCGTATCGACACCATCGTATCGACACCTTCATATTGACACCATCGTATCGACACCATCGTATTGTATCCACACCAAAGTATCGACACCATCGTATCGACTCATTCGTATCGACACCATCGTATCGACACCATCGTATCAACACCTTCGTATCGACACCATCGTATCGACTCATTCGTATCGACACCATCGTATCGACACCATCGTATCAACACCTTCGTATCGACACCATCGTATCGACTCATTTGTATCGACACCATCGTATCGACACCTTCATATTGACACCATTGTATCGACACCATCGTATCGACACCATCGTATTGTATCCACACCAAAGTATTGACACCATCGTATCGACTCATTCGTATCGACACCTTCGTATCGACACCATCGTATCAACACCTTCGTATCGACAGCATCGTTTCAACACCATCGTATCGACAGCATCGCATCGACACCATCGTATCAACACCATAGTATCGACAGCATCGTATCGACACCATCGTATCAACACCATCGTTTCAACACCTTCGTATCAACACCATAGTATCGACAGCATTGTATCGACACCATCGTATCAACACCATCGTATCGACACCATCGTATCAACACCATCGTTTCAACACCATCGTATCGACAGCATCGCATCGACACCATCGGATCAACACCATAGTATCGACAGGATCGTATCGACACCATCGTATCAACACCATCGTTTCAACACCTTCGTATCAACACCATAGTATCGACAGCATTGTATCGACACCATCGTATCAACACCATCGTATCGACACCATCGTATTGTATCGACACCAAAGTATCGACACCATCGTATCAACACCATCGTATCAACACCATCGTATCAACACCATCGTTTGAACACCTTCGCATCAACACCATAGTATCGACACCATCATATCAACACGATCGTATCGACACCATCGCATCGACTCATTCGTATCAACACCATCGTATCGACTCCATTGTATATAAACAATCGTATCGACACCATCGTATCGACACCTTCATATTTACACCATCGTATCGACACCATCGTATTGTATCCACACCAAAGTATCGACACCATCGTATCGACTCATTCGTATCGACACCATCGTATCGACACCATCGTATCAACACCTTCGTATCGACACCATCGTATCGACTCATTCGTATCGACACCATCGTATCGACACCATCGTATCAACACCTTCGTATCGACACCATCGTATCGACTCATTTGTATCGACACCATCGTATCGACACCTTCATATTGACACCATCGTATCGACACCATCGTATCGACACCATCGTATTGTATCCACACCAAAGTATCGACACCATCGTATCAACACCATCGTATCAACACCATCGTATCAACACCATCGTTTCAACACCTTCGTATCAACACCATAGTATCGACACCATCATATCAACACGATCGTATCGACACCATCGCATCGACTCATTCGTATCAACACCATCGTATCGACTCCATTGTATATAAACAATCGTATCGACACCATCGTATCGACACCTTCATATTGACACCATCGTATCGACACCATCGTATTGTATCCACACCAAAGTATCGACACCATCGTATCGACTCATTCGTATCGACACCATCGTATCGACACCATCGTATCAACACCTTCGTATCGACACCATCGTATCGACTCATTCGTATCGACACCATCGTATCGACACCATCGTATCAACACCTTCGTATCGACACCATCGTATCGACTCATTTGTATCGACACCATCGTATCGACACCTTCATATTGACACCATCGTATCGACACCATCGTATCGACACCATCGTATTGTATCCACACCAAAGTATTGACACCATCGTATCGACTCATTCGTATCGACACCTTCGTATCGACACCATCGTATCAACACCTTCGTATCGACAGCATCGTTTCAACACCATCGTATCGACAGCATCGCATCGACACCATCGTATCAACACCATAGTATCGACAGCATCGTATCGACACCATCGTATCAACACCATCGTTTCAACACCTTCGTATCAACACCATAGTATCGACAGCATTGTATCGACACCATCGTATCAACACCATCGTATCGACACCATCGTATCAACACCATCGTTTCAACACCTTCGTATCAACAGCATCGCATCGACACCATCGGATCAACACCATAGTATCGACAGCATCGTATCGACACCATCGTATCAACACCATCGTTTCAACACCTTCGTATCAACACCATAGTATCGACAGCATTGTATCGACACCATCGTATCAACACCATCGTATCGACACCATCGTATTGTATCGACACCAAAGTATCGACACCATCGTATCAACACCATCGTATCAACACCATGGTATCAACACCATCGTTTGAACACCTTCGCATCAACACCATAGTATCGACACCATCATATCAACACGATCGTATCGACACCATCGCATCGACTCATTCGTATCAACACCATCGTATCGACTCCATTGTATATAAACAATCGTATCGACACCATCGTATCGACACCTTCATATTGACACCATCGTATCGACACCATCGTATTGTATCCACACCAAAGTATCGACACCATCGTATCGACTCATTCGTATCGACACCATCGTATCGACACCATCGTATCAACACCTTCGTATCGACACCATCGTATCGACTCATTCGTATCGACACCATCGTATCAACACCTTCGTATCGACACCATCGTATCGACTCATTTGTATCGACACCATCGTATCGACACCTTCATATTGACACCATCGTATCGACACCATCGTATCGACACCATCGTATTGTATCCACACCAAAGTATTGACACCATTGTATCGACTCATTCGTATCGACACCTTCGTATCGACACCATCGTATCAACACCTTCGTATCGACAGCATCGTTTCAACACCTTCGTATCAACACCATAGTATCGACAGCATCGTATCGACACCATCGTATTAACACCATCGTATCGACACCAAAGTATCGACACCATCATATCAGCACCATCGTATCGACACCAAAGTATCGACACCATCGCATCGACTCACTCGTATCAACTGCATCGTATCCACACCATCGTATCGACACCATCGTATCAAGACCATCATATCAACACCATCGTCTCAACACCATCGTCTCAACACCATCGTATCAACACCATCGTATCGACTCCATCGTATCGACTCATTCGTATCGACACCATCGTATATACACCATCGTATCGACTCCATCGTATCGACTCATTCGTATCGACACTATCGCATAGATTCATTCATATCAACTCCATCGTATCCACACCAAAGTATCGACACCATCGTATCGACTCCATTGTATCGACTCCATTGTATCGACTCATTTGTGTCGACACCATCGTATCAACACCATCGTTTCAACACCTTCGTATCAACACCATAGTATCGACAGCATCGTATCGACACCATCGTATTGTATCCACACCAAACTATCGACACCATCGTATCAACTCATTCGTATCGACACCTTCGTATCGACACCATCGTATCAACACCTTCGTATCGACAGCATCGTTTGAACACCTTCGTATCGACACCATAGTATCGACAGCATCGTATCGACACCATCGTATCGACACCAAAGTATCGACACCATCGCATCGACTCATTCGTATCAACTGCATCGTATCCACACCATCGTATCGACACCATCGTATCGACACCTTCGCATCAACACCATAGTATCGACACCATCATATCAACACGATCGTATCGACACCATCGCATCGACTCATTCGTATCAACACCATCGTATCGACTCCATTGTATATAAACAATCGTATCGACACCATCGTATCGACACCTTCATATTGACACCATCGTATCGACACCATCGTATTGTATCCACACCAAAGTATCGACACCATCGTATCGACTCATTCGTATCGACACCATCGTATCGACACCATCGTATCAACACCTTCGTATCGACACCATCGTATCGACTCATTCGTATCGACACCATCGTATCGACACCATCGTATCAACACCTTCGTATCGACACCATCGTATCGACTCATTTGTATCGACACCATCGTATCGACACCTTCATATTGACACCATCGTATCGACACCATCGTATCGACACCATCGTATTGTATCCACACCAAAGTATCGACACCATCGTATCAACACCATCGTATCAACACCATCGTATCAACACCATCGTTTCAACACCTTCGTATCAACACCATAGTATCGACACCATCATATCAACACGATCGTATCGACACCATCGCATCGACTCATTCGTATCAACACCATCGTATCGACTCCATTGTATATAAACAATCGTATCGACACCATCGTATCGACACCTTCATATTGACACCATCGTATCGACACCATCGTATTGTATCCACACCAAAGTATCGACACCATCGTATCGACTCATTCGTATCGACACCATCGTATCGACACCATCGTATCGACACCATCGTATCGACTCATTCGTATCGACACCATCGTATCGACACCATCGTATCAACACCTTCGTATCGACACCATCGTATCGACTCATTTGTATCGACACCATCGTATCGACACCTTCATATTGACACCATCGTATCGACACCATCGTTTCAACACCTTCGTATCAACACCATAGTATCGACACCATCATATCAACACGATCGTATCGACACCATCGCATCGACTCATTCGTATCAACACCATCGTATCGACTCCATTGTATATAAACAATCGTATCGACACCATCGTATCGACACCTTCATATTGACACCATCGTATCGACACCATCGTATTGTATCCACACCAAAGTATCGACACCATCGTATCGACTCATTCGTATCGACACCATCGTATCGACACCATCGTATCGACACCATCGTATCGACTCATTCGTATCGACACCATCGTATCGACACCATCGTATCAACACCTTCGTATCGACACCATCGTATCGACTCATTTGTATCGACACCATCGTATCGACACCTTCATATTGACACCATCGTATCGACACCATCGTATCGACACCATCGTATTGTATCCACACCAAAGTATTGACACCATCGTATCGACTCATTCGTATCGACACCTTCGTATCGACACCATCGTATCAACACCTTCGTATCGACAGCATCGTTTCAACACCATCGTATCGACAGCATCGCATCGACACCATCGTATCAACACCATAGTATCGACAGCATCGTATCGACACCATCGTATCAACACCATCGTTTCAACACCTTCGTATCAACACCATAGTATCGACAGCATTGTATCGACACCATCGTATCAACACCATCGTATCGACACCATCGTATCAACACCATCGTTTCAACACCTTCGTATCAACAGCATCGCATCGACACCATCGGATCAACACCATAGTATCGACAGCATCGTATCGACACCATCGTATCAACACCATCGTTTCAACACCTTCGTATCAACACCATAGTATCGACAGCATTGTATCGACACCATCGTATCAACACCATCGTATCGACACCATCGTATTGTATCGACACCAAAGTATCGACACCATCGTATCAACACCATCGTATCAACACCATGGTATCAACACCATCGTTTCAACACCTTCGCATCAACACCATAGTATCGACACCATCATATCAACACGATCGTATCGACACCATCGCATCGACTCATTCGTATCAACACCATCGTATCGACTCCATTGTATATAAACAATCGTATCGACACCATCGTATCGACACCTTCATATTGACACCATCGTATCGACACCATCGTATTGTATCCACACCAAAGTATCGACACCATCGTATCGACTCATTCGTATCGACACCATCGTATCGACACCATCGTATCAACACCTTCGTATCGACACCATCGTATCGACTCATTCGTATCGACACCATCGTATCAACACCTTCGTATCGACACCATCGTATCGACTCATTTGTATCGACACCATCGTATCGACACCTTCATATTGACACCATCGTATCGACACCATCGTATCGACACCATCGTATTGTATCCACACCAAAGTATTGACACCATTGTATCGACTCATTCGTATCGACACCTTCGTATCGACACCATCGTATCAACACCTTCGTATCGACAGCATCGTTTCAACACCTTCGTATCAACACCATAGTATCGACAGCATCGTATCGACACCATCGTATTAACACCATCGTATCGACACCAAAGTATCGACACCATCATATCAGCACCATCGTATCGACACCAAAGTATCGACACCATCGCATCGACTCACTCGTATCAACTGCATCGTATCCACACCATCGTATCGACACCATCGTATCAAGACCATCATATCAACACCATCGTCTCAACACCATCGTCTCAACACCATCGTATCAACACCATCGTATCGACTCCATCGTATCGACTCATTCGTATCGACACCATCGTATATACACCATCGTATCGACTCCATCGTATCGACTCATTCGTATCGACACTATCGCATAGATTCATTCATATCAACTCCATCGTATCCACACCAAAGTATCGACACCATCGTATCGACTCCATTGTATCGACTCCATTGTATCGACTCATTTGTGTCGACACCATCGTATCAACACCATCGTTTCAACACCTTCGTATCAACACCATAGTATCGACAGCATCGTATCGACACCATCGTATTGTATCCACACCAAACTATCGACACCATCGTATCAACTCATTCGTATCGACACCTTCGTATCGACACCATCGTATCAACACCTTCGTATCGACAGCATCGTTTGAACACCTTCGTATCGACACCATAGTATCGACAGCATCGTATCGACACCATCGTATCGACACCAAAGTATCGACACCATCGCATCGACTCATTCGTATCAACTGCATCGTATCCACACCATCGTATCGACACCATCGTATCGACACCATCGTATCAACACCATCATATCAACACCATGGTCTCAACACCATCGTATCAACACCAAAGTATCGACACCATCGTATCAGCACCATCGTATCGACACCAAAGTATCGACACCATCGCATCGACACCATCGTATCAACTGCATCGTATCAACACCATCGTATCGACACCATCGTATCGACACCATCGTATCAACACCATCATATCAACACCATCGTCTCAACACCATCGTATCAACACCATCGTATCGACTCCATCGTATCGACTCATTCGTATCGACACCATCGTATATACACCACCGTATCGACACCATCGCATCGACTCCATCGTATTGTATCGACACCAAAGTATCGACACTATCGCATAGATTCATTCATATCAATTCCATCGTATCCACACCATCGTATCGACTCATTCGTATCGACACCATCGTATCGACATCATCGTATCGACACGTTCGTATCGACACCATCGTATCGACTCATTTGTATCGACACCATCGTATCGACACCTTCGTATCGACACCATCGTATCGACACCTTCGTATCGACAGCATCGTTTCAACACCTTCGTATCAACACCATAGTATCGACAGCATCGTATCGACACCATCGTATTAACACCATCGTATCGACACCAAAGTATCGACACCATCATATCAGCACCATCGTATCGACACCAAAGTATCGACACCATCGCATCGACTCATTCGTATCAACTGCATCGTATCCACACCATCGTATCGACACCATCGTATCAACACCATCGTATCGACTCCATCGTATCGACTCATTCGTATCGACACCATCGTATATACACCATCGTTTCGACACCATTGCATCGACTCCATCGTATTGTACCGACACCAAAGTATCGACAGTATCGCATAGATTCATTCATATCAACTCCATCGTATCCACACCAAAGTATCGACACCATCGTATCGACTCCATTGTATCGACTCCATTGTATCGACTCATTTGTGTCGACACCATCGTATCAACACCATCGTTTCAACACCTTCGTATCAACACCATAGTATCGACAGCATCGTATCGACACCATCGTATCGACACCATCGTATTGTATCCACACCAAAGTATCGACACCATCGTATCGACTCATTCGTATCGACACCTTCGTATCGACACCATCGTATCAACACCTTCGCATCGACAGCATCGTTTCAACACCTTCGTATCAACACCATCGTTTCAACACCATCGTATCGACAGCATCGCATCGACACTATCGTGTCGACACCATCGTATCGACACCATCGTATCAACACCATCGTTTCAACACCATCGTATCAACACCTTCGTATCAACACCATCGTATCAACACCATAGTATCGACAGCATCGTATCGACAAACTCGTATCAACACCATCGTTTCAACACCTTCGTATCAACACCATAGTATCGACACCATCATATCAACACCATCGTATCGACACCAAAGTATCGACACCATCGCATCGACTCATTCGTATCAACACCATCGTATCGACTCCATTGTATATACACAATCGTATCGACACCATCGTATCGACACCTTCGTATTGACACCATCGTATCGACACCATCGTATCGACACCATCGTATTGTATCCACACCAAAGTATCAACACCATCGTATCAACTCATTCGTATCGACACCTTCGTATCGACACCATCGTATCGACACCTTCGTATCGACACCATCGTATCGACACCTTCGTATCGACAGCATCGTTTCAACACCTTCGTATCAACACCATAGTATCGACAGCATCGTATCGACACCATCGTATTAACACCATCGTATCGACACCAAAGTATCGACACCATCATATCAGCACCATCGTATCGACACCAAAGTATCGACACCATCGCATCGACTCATTCGTATCAACTGCATCGTATCCACACCATCGTATCGACACCATCGTATCAACACCATCGTATCGACTCCATCGTATCGACTCATTCGTATCGACACCATCGTATATACACCATCGTTTCGACACCATTGCATCGACTCCATCGTATTGTACCGACACCAAAGTATCGACAGTATCGCATAGATTCATTCATATCAACTCCATCGTATCCACACCAAAGTATCGACACCATCGTATCGACTCCATTGTATCGACTCCATTGTATCGACTCATTTGTGTCGACACCATCGTATCAACACCATCGTTTCAACACCTTCGTATCAACACCATAGTATCGACAGCATCGTATCGACACCATCGTATCGACACCATCGTATTGTATCCACACCAAAGTATCGACACCATCGTATCGACTCATTCGTATCGACACCTTCGTATCGACACCATCGTATCAACACCTTCGCATCGACAGCATCGTTTCAACACCTTCGTATCAACACCATCGTTTCAACACCATCGTATCGACAGCATCGCATCGACACTATCGTGTCGACACCATCGTATCGACACCATCGTATCAACACCATCGTTTCAACACCATCGTATCAACACCTTCGTATCAACACCATCGTATCAACACCATAGTATCGACAGCATCGTATCGACAAACTCGTATCAACACCATCGTTTCAACACCTTCGTATCAACACCATAGTATCGACACCATCATATCAACACCATCGTATCGACACCAAAGTATCGACACCATCGCATCGACTCATTCGTATCAACACCATCGTATCGACTCCATTGTATATACACAATCGTATCGACACCATCGTATCGACACCTTCGTATTGACACCATCGTATCGACACCATCGTATCGACACCATCGTATTGTATCCACACCAAAGTATCGACACCATCGTATCAACTCATTCGTATCGACACCTTCGTATCGACACCATCGTATCAACACCTTCGTATCGACAGCATCGTTTGAACACCTTCGTATCAACACCATAGTATCGACAGCATCGTATCGACACCATCGTATTAACACCATCGTATCGACACCAAAGTATCGACACCATCGTATCAGCACCATCGTATCGACACCAAAGTATCGACACCATCGCATCGACTCATTCGTATCAACTGCATCGTATCCACACCATCGTATCGACACCATCGTATCGACACCATCGTATCAACACCATCATATCAACACCATGGTCTCAACACCATCGTATCAACACCAAAGTATCGACACCATCGTATCAGCACCATCGTATCGACACCAAAGTATCGACACCATCGCATCGACACCATCGTATCAACTGCATCGTATCAACACCATCGTATCGACACCATCGTATCGACACCATCGTCTCAACACCATCATATCAACACCATCGTCTCAACACCATCGTATCAACACCATCGTATCGACTCCATCGTATCGACTCATTCGTATCGACACCATCGTATATACACCACCGTATCGACACCATCGCATCGACTCCATCGTATTGTATCGACACCAAAGTATCGACACTATCGCATAGATTCATTCATATCAATTCCATCGTATCCACACCATCGTATCGACACCATCGCATCGACACCAAAGTATCGACACCATCGTATCGACAGCATCGTATCCACACCAAAGTATCGACACCATCGGATCGACACCATCGTATCGACACCATCGTATCGTATCGACCCCATGGTATCGACACCTTCGTATCGAAACCAACGTGTCGACTCCATCGTCTCAACACCATTGTATCGACTCCATTGTATGGACTCCATCGTATCCACACCAAAGTATCGACACCATCGTATCGACTCCATTGTATCGACTCCATTGTATCGACTCATTTGTGTCGACACCATCGTATCAACACCATCGTTTCAACACCTTCGTATCAACACCATAGTATCGACAGCATCGTATCGACAGCATCGTATCGACACCATCGTATCGACACCATCGTATTGACACCATCGTATTGTATCAACACCAAAGTATCGACACCATCGCATCGACTCATTCGTATAAACTCCATCATATCCACACCAAAGTATCGACACCATCGTATTGACTCCATCGTATCAACACCATCGTATCGACACCATCATATCAACACCATCGTTTCAACACCATCATATCAACGCCATCGTATCGACACCTTGGTATCAACACCATCGTTTCAACACGATCGTATCGACAGCATCGCATCGACACCATCGTTTCAACACCATCGTATCAACACCTTCGTATCAACACCATGGTATCAACACCATAGTATCGACAGCATCGTATCGACAACATCGTATCAACACCATCGTTTCAACACCTTCGTATCAACAACATGGTATCAACACCATAGTATCGACACCATCGTATCGACACCATCGTATCAACACCATCGTTTCAACACCATCGTATCAACACCTTCGTATCAACACCATGGTATCAACACCATAGTATCGACAGCATCGTATCGACAACATCGTATCAACACCATCGTATCAACACCTTCGTATCAACACCATGGTATCAACACCATAGTATCGACACCATCGTATCGACACCATCGTATCAACACCATCGTATCAACACCTTCGTATCAACACCATGGTATCAACACCATAGTATCGACAGCATCGTATCGACAACATCGTATCAACACCATCGTTTCAACACCTTCGTATCAACACCATAAATTCGACAGCATCGTATCGACACCATCGTATCAACACCATCGTATCGACACCATCGTATTGTATCGACACCATCGTATCAACACCATCGTATCAACACCATCGTTTCAACACCTTCGTATCAACACCATAGTATCGACACCATCATATCTACACCATCGTATCGACACCAAAGTATCGACACCATCGCATCGACTCATTCGTATCAACACCATCGTATCGACTCCATTGTATATACGCAATCGTATCGACACCATCGTATCGACACCTTCGTATTGACACCATCGTATCGACACCATCGTATCGACACCATCGTATTGTATCCACACCAATGTATCGACACCATCGTATCGACTCATTCGTATCGACACCATCGTATCAACACCTTCGTATCGACACCATCGTATCGACTCATTTGTATCGACACCATCGTATCGACACCTTCGTATCGACACCATCGTATCGACACCTTCGTATCGACAGCATCGTTTCAACACCTTCGTATCAACACCATAGTATCGACAGCATCGTATCGACACCATCGTATTAACACCATCGTATCGACACCAAAGTATCGACACCATCATATCAGCACCATCGTATCGACACCAAAGTATCGACACCATCACATCGACTCATTCGTATCAACTGCATAGTATCCACACCATCGTATCGACACCATCATATCAACACCATCGTCTCAACACCATCGTATCAACACCATCGTATCGACTCCATCGTATCGACTCATTCGTATCGACACCATCGTATATACACCATCGTATTGACACCATCGCATCGACTCCATCGTATTGTATCGACACCAAAGTATCGACACTATCGCATAGATTCATTCATATCAACTCCATCGTATCCACACCAAAATATCGACACCATCGTATCGACTCCATTGTATCGACTCATTTGTGTCGACACCATCGTATCAACCCCATCGTTTCAACACCTTCGTATCAACACCATAGTATCGACAGCATCGTTTCGACACCATCGTATCGACACCATCGTATTGACACCATCGTATTGTATCAACACCAAAGTATCGACACCATCGCATCGACTCCATCGTATCAACACCATCGTATCGACACCATCGTATCGACACCATCGTTTCAACACCTTCGTATCAACACCATCGTATAGACAGCATCGCATCGACACCATCGTGTCGACACCATCGTATCGACACCATCGTTTCAACACCATCGTATCAACACCATCGTTTCAACACCATCGTATCAACACCATCGTTTCAACACCATCGTATCGACAGCATCGCATCGACACCATCGTATCAACACCATCGTTTCAACACCATCGTATCAACACCTTCGTATCAACACCATCGTATCAACACCATCGTTTCAACACCTTCGTATCGACACCATCGTATCAACACCATCGTTTCAACACCATCGTATCAACACCTTCGTATCGACACCAAAGTATCGACAGCATCGCATCGACACCATCGTATCGACTCCATTGTATCGACTCCATTGTATCGACTCATTTGTGTCGACACCATCGTATCAACACCATCGTTTCAACACCTTCGTATCAACACCATAGTATCGACAGCATCGTATCGACAGCATCGTATCGACACCATCGTATCGACACCATCGTATTGACACCATCGTATTGTATCAACACCAAAGTATCGACACCATCGCATCGACTCATTCGTATAAACTCCATCATATCCACACCAAAGTATCGACGCCATCGTATTGACTCCATCGTATCAACACCATCGTATCGACACCATCATATCAACACCATCGTTTCAACACCATCATATCAACGCCATCGTATCGACACCTTCGTATCAACACCATCGTTTCAACACCATCGTATCGACAGCATCGCATCGACACCATCGTTTCAACACCATCGTATCAACACCTTCGTATCAACACCATGGTATCAACACCATAGTATCGACAGCATCGTATCGACAACATCGTATCAACACCATCGTTTCAACACCTTCGTATCAACACCATGGTATCAACACCATAGTATCGACACCATCGTATCGACACCATCGTATCAACACCATCGTTTCAACACCATCGTATCAACACCTTCGTATCAACACCATGGTATCAACACCATAGTATCGACAGCATCGTATCGACAACATCGTATCAACACCATCGTATCAACACCTTCGTATCAACACCATGGTATCAACACCATAGTATCGACACCATCGTATCGACACCATCGTATCAACACCATCGTTTCAACACCATCGTATCAACACCTTCGTATCAACACCATGGTATCAACACCATAGTATCGACAGCATCGTATCGACAACATCGTATCAACACCATCGTTTCAACACCTTCGTATCAACACCATAAATTCGACAGCATCGTATCGACACCATCGTATCGACACCATCGTATCGACACCATCGTATTGTATCAACACCATCGTATCAACACCATCGTATCAACACCATCGTTTCAACACCTTCGTATCAACACCATAGTATCGACACCATCATATCTACACCATCGTATCGACACCATCATATCTACACCATCGTATCGACACCAAAGTATCGACACCATCGCATCGACTCATTCGTATCAACACCATCGTATCGACTCCATTGTATATACGCAATCGTATCGACACCATCGTATCGACACCTTCGTATTGACACCATCGTATCGACACCATCGTATTGTATCCACACCAATGTATCGACACCATCGTATCGACTCATTCGTATCGACACCATCGTATCAACACCTTCGTATCGACACCATCGTATCGACTCATTTGTATCGACACCATCGTATCGACACCATCGTATCGACACCTTCGTATCGACAGCATCGTTTCAACACCTTCGTATCAACACCATACTATCGACAGCATCGTATCGACACCATCGTATTAACACCATCGTATCGACACCAAAGTATCGACACCATCATATCAGCACCATCGTATCGACACCAAAGTATCGACACCATCACATCGACTCATTCGTATCAACTGCATAGTATCCACACCATCGTATCGACACCATCGTATCGACACCATCATATCAACACCATCGTCTCAACACCATCGTATCAACACCATCGTATCGACTCCATCGTATCGACTCATTCGTATCGACACCATCGTATATACACCATCGTATTGACACCATCGCATCGACTCCATCGTATTGTATCGACACCAAAGTATCGACACTATCGCATAGATTCATTCATATCAACTCCATCGTATCCACACCAAAGTATCGACACCATCGTATCGACTCCATTGTATCGACTCATTTGTGTCGACACCATCGTATCAACCCCATCGTTTCAACACCTTCGTATCAACACCATCGTATCGACACCATCGTATTGACACCATCGTATTGTATCAACACCAAAGTATCGACACCATCGCATCGACTCATTCGTATCAACTCCATCATATCCACACCAAAGTATCGACACCATCGTATTGACTCCATCGTATCAACACCATCGTATCGACACCATCGTATCGACACCATCGTTTCAACACCTTCGTATCAACACCATCGCATCGACACCATCGTGTCGACACCATCGTATCGACACCATCGTTTCAACACCATCGTATCAACACCATCGTTTCAACACCATCGTATCGACAGCATCGCATCGACACCATCGTATCAACACCATCGTTTCAACACCATCGTATCAACACCTTCGTATCAACACCATCGTATCAACACCATCGTTTCAACACCTTCGTATCGACACCATCGTATCAACACCATCGTTTCAACACCATCGTATCAACACCTTCGTATCGACACCTTCGTATCGACAGCATCGCATCGACACCATCGTATCAACTCCATCGTATCAACACCATCGTTTCAACACCTTCGTATCAACACCATCGTTTCAACACCATCGTATCAACACCATCGTATCAACTCCATCGTATCAACACCATCGTTTCAACACCTTCGTATCGACACCTTCATATCGACACCTTCGTATCGACACCATCGTATCGACACCATCGTATCGACACCATCGTATCAACACCATCGTTTCGACACCAAAGCATCGAAACCATTGTATTGACTCATTCGTATCAACTCCATCGTATCCACACCAAAGTATTGAGATCATCGTATCGACACCATCGTATCGACTACATCGTATCGACACCATCGTATCGACACCATCGTATCGACACCTTCGTATCGACACCATCGTATCGATTCCATCTCATCGACTCCATCTTATCGACACCTTCGTATTGACACCATCGTATCGACACCATCGTATCGACTCATTCGTATCAACTCCATCGTATCCACACCAAAGTATCGCCACCATCGGATCGACACCATCGTATCGACACCATCGTATCGTATCGACACCATCGTATCGACCCCATGGTATCGACACCTTCGTATCGAAACCAACATATCGACTCCATCGTCTCAACACCATTGTATCGACTCCATTGTATGGACTCCATCGTATCCACACCAACGTATCGACACCATCGTATCGTATCGACACCTTCGTATCGACAACATCGTATCGACTCATTCGTATCAACACCATGGTATCGACAGCATCATATCGACACCATCGTATTAACACCATCGTATCGACACCAAAGTATCGACACCATCATATCAGCACCATTGTATCGACAACATGGTATCGACTCAGTCGTATCAACTCCATCGTATCCACACCAAAGTATCGACTCATTCATATCAACTCCATCGTATCGACACCATCATATCAACACCATCGTATCGACTCCATCGTATCAACACCATCATATCAACACCTTCGTATTGAAACCATCGTATCAACACCATCGTATCCACACCAAAGTATCGACACCATCGTATCGACTCATTCGTATCAACACCATCGTATCAACACCTTCGTATTGAAACCATCGTATCAACACCATCGTATCAACACCATCGTATCGACACCAAAGTATCGACACCATCGTATCGACTCATTCGTATCAACTCCATCGTATCCACACCAAAGTATCGACACCATCGGATCGACACCATCTTATCGAAACCAAAGTATCGACACCATCGTATCGTATCGACACCTTCGTATCGACACCATCGTATCGACTCATTCGTATCGACACCATCGTATCAACACCTTTGTATCAACACCATCGTTTAAACACCTTTGTATCAACACCATCATTTAAACACCATCGTATCGACACCATCGTATTAACACCATCGTATCAACACCATCGTATCGACACCAAAGTATCGACACCATCATGTCAGCACCATCGTATCAACACCAAAGTATCGACACTATCGTATCAACACCATCGTATCGACACCATCGTATCGACACCATCGTATCGACACCAAAGTATCGACACCATGGTATCGCCTCACTCGCATCGACTCCATCGCATCAACACCTTCGTATTGACAAAATCGTATCGACACCATCGTATTGTATTGACACCATCGTATCGACTCATTCGTATCGACTACATCGTATCGACACCATCGTATCGACACCATCGTATCGACACCATCGTATCAATTCCATCTCATCGACTCCATCTCATCGACACCTTCGTATTGACACCATCGTATCGACACCATCGTATCGACACCATCGTATCGACTCATTCGTATCAACTCCATCGTATCCACACCAAAGTATCGCCACCATCGGATCGACACCATCGTATCGACACCATCGTATCGTATCGACACCATCGTATCGACCCCATGGTATCGACACCTTCGTATCGAAACCAACGTATCGACTCCATCGTCTCAACACCATTGTATCGACTCCATTGTATGGACTCCATCGTATCCACACCAAAGTATCGACACCATCGTATCGTATCGACACCTTCGTATCGACAACATCGTATCGACTCATTCGTATCGACACCATCGTATCAACACCATCGTATCGACACCAACGTATCGACTCCATCGTCTCAACACCATCGTATCGACTCATTCGTATCAACTCTATCGTATCCACACCATCGTATCGACTCCATCGGATCAACACCATCGTATCAACACCATCGTTTCAACACCATCGTATCGACACCATCGTATCGACTCAATCGTATTGACACCATCGTGTCAACACCATCGTATCAACACTATCGTATCAACACTATCGTATCAACACCATCGTATCGACACCTTCGTATCAACACCATCGTTTCAACATGATCGTATCGACACTATCGTATCGACTCATTCATATCAAAACCATCGTTTCAATACCATCATATCGACACCTTCCTATCAACACCTTCGTATCGACACCATCGCATCGACACCTTCGTATCAACACCAAAGTATCGACACCATCGTATCGATTCATCCATATCAACTACGTTGTATCCACACCAAAGTATCGACACCATCGTATCGACTCCATCGTATCGACACCATTGTATCGACACCATTGTATCGACACCATCGTATCGACACCATCGTATCAACTCCATCTTTATCCACACCAAAGTATGGACTCATTCGTATCAACTCCATCGTATCCCCACCAAAGTATCGACACTATCGTATCGACTCCATCGTATCGACACCATTGTATCGACACCATCGTATCGACACCATCGTATCGACACCATCGTAATGACACCAAAGTATCGACACCATCGTATCGACTCATTCCTATCAACTCCATCGTATCCACACCAAAGTATCGACACCATTGTATCAACTCCATTGTATCCACACCAAAGTATCGAATCTAAAGTATCGACTCTATCGTATCGACTCCAAAGTATCGACTCCATCGTATCGACACCATCATATCGACTCCATCGTATTGACTCCATCGTATCCACACCAAAATATCGACACCATTGTATGAACTCCATCGTATCCCCACCAAAGTATCAATCCCAAAGTATCGACACCATCGTCTCGACACCAAAGTATCAACTCATTCATATCAACACCATCATATCAACACCATCTTATCAACGCCATCGTATCAACACCATCGTATCAACACCATCGTATCGACTCCAAAGTATCAACTCCATAGTATCGACTCCAAAGTATTGATATCGTTCCATAGGAGCCAGGCGATGTTGATAGTTTTTGTTTTGAAGCATTTTGGGGGGAAAAAAAAAAACAAAAATGTGGGCGAGAACAAACCCGTAGTCGTTTTTATGTGGAAAAAGGGAAAAACAGTTACTTAATTATTTTGTGATGTTTTTGTTGTTTAACTTTGTTTATGATAAAAACTTCTGTCATGAAAAAAAAAAAATCATTTGACAAAAATCTTTGATCTGTGTTTTTCTGTGTTTTATCATAATCATGATCATAATCAATAATTGAATACAAACTTATTATTTGATTGAGAAATTTCAAGCAATAATTATTGGTATCAGATTTGGCATTTATGATTTGTCATGATGTGTTATTTTGTTTTTCTTCTTAGTTCTGGTTTCCTGTTTTGGTTTGTAGTTTTCCTTGTTTAGTTCTGTCATGTCTCGGTTTCTGTTCATTAGTTCACCCAGTTTGATTTTCTGATTTGTTTCACCTGGGTCTAGTTTCTTCTTCTGTGAATTTACACCCCTTGGTTTGCGTTGTCAGTTGCTGGTTCATTTTGTTAGTTCTGCTCTCACTTTTGTTCCTGGAATTAAAATCACGTCTGATTTCTGCATCCTGGCTTCCCGTCTCCTGCATTTGGGTCCTCGTCTCCACACCAACCGTGACAGATATTTGTTTTGAAGCTACTTGATATCGTATTGATACTCCGGTGTGAATGAGGCATTCTAGTGGCTGTTGGGATGTTTTAATTGAACATATTGATCAGATGCCATCAGGCTGGTTGTAGACGGGGAAGGAACTTCATTTTATTTAGTTATAGACCTCCAGGGCTCTCATCTACATTTACATTACTAGTTTAATAATTTACACTGTAAAAATGAAGCATTTTAATATCAGTATGAACACTTAAACAGAGAAGATTCCGACTAAAATCAAGTAAATGATTAATTGCTTTTTATCTACTGAAAAAGACATGTTAAATCAAGTTGTGAAAACTCTGTTATCCAGTAAAATTCTGTTCAAACCAGTCTGATGCTTCTTTTCTGTATAATTCACTCTGAGTGAAAAGATCTTCAGACAAAATAATTTTTCTTCATGTGAAAATAGCCTTTTATTCACAAAGCTCTGCTTTCAAAGAAAAGAAGCCCTGAAAGGTCGGGTTTTAGGGATTTTTAACAACTTGATTCATATTTCAAATCTAAATTTGAGATATATTTTATGTCAGGAAATCTGCATGTTGGTGCCAGGAGGCCTTGAAACATCTTTTACAGCTAAACTGTCTCAGTGAGGTAATTTTATTTAATACACATGTAAAATAAGCAGTTTTCAGATTCAGTTGCTGGAAATAAAAAGCATGTTCTCTTAAAACAACATTCATAATGTCATATATTCTGCTTCTGCAGGTAAATTACATTTAAAAGAAAAGCATCAAGGCTCAATAAAATACTGTAAAACTTGGCTGAAAAGACTGTTTTCAATGTGCAAAATGTTTTGCATCATTCACACACACACACACACACACACACAGACACACACACACACACACGCACACAAATGTAAACAGCCCACAGCAATAAATAAACGAAAACAAAACCCAACTTTTCATTTTTGCTCACGAAACAGCTGCTCTCTTAAAGCTTGTTTCTGATCCAGTTTTTGCAGTTTAATATTTATTTGCTTCAGTATTTTTGTCCACATTTCACACATTTAGTTTCACCTGCGTTGCCAATTTATGGTCAGTAAACTACTGAGACACTAAATCCAACTTTTTAAAGATGATATGAAGTTTTTCCTGACAGATAAATAACATGTTGTCGTCTGCATATTGTCGGAACTAAACTTGTTTTCTCGGAACGTCCATATCAGGCTCCAGCTGCTATCTTCTCAGACTAAATTTTCCGAAAATCATTTATTAACTTTACAGCCAGCGATGCTGATGAAAGATCTTTTTCTTAATTTATGCATATGTCACTCGTCAAGCTCGTTATGACCAAAGGCAGCCAGAAGAGTGTATTTGTGTTGTATTTTCACATTGAACGCAGATTATTTGGATTTTTCAGACCCTACTTTGGTACTTGGGACAGTGAAAGAAGACAAAGTGTCTAATTTCACATTTCTAGAATCATGCAGCTGTTTCTGCAGTAATAAGCAGGTCACCTGAACCTTCCAGGCTTTGGGTGGAGCTGTCAGACGGACCTCAGCGGGACGTCAGAGACCTGCAGCTCGTCCGTCTGAATTTACCAAAATAAAAGTCTGTTTCCGTTCCTCTGATGAGGACTGAAGGAACTTCTGATTATCATCTTCTGCTGAGGTAACGACTGGTATAAAACATCCGAAGGCGACTTGTACAGAAAGAAAACGCCCCCATTTAAGCCCAAGCACAGGGACAGACTGGACATCTGGCGTAGCGGCCATTTTCCTGCTGGTCTGACTGGGTTTTACTGATCTCACTGGTTGATAGAACTCAGCAGATCGCTGCTGTTTCTGCACAGGAAACCATGAAAACGTGACTTTTCGCCTCTTTGACTGGAACAAACAGGCGGCATCTCTGGCATTGTTCTCGTTGTTCTGCTGAAACCGGCTGTGGACGTCCAGGCTCTCTGACCTTCTCAGTCGTTCCGAACACACACAACTGACGTCGTCTTTGTCCCGACATCCTTCGTGGAGAAAATCCCGTCCAGCTTCGTGTGTTTTTGCTCGTCAGGAACAAACTGCAGACATGTGATGCTACGAAGCAGCAACATTTCTGATTAACTAGCTCCGATTTTTCCCATTTGTGATGACACGGAACAAACGTGGTGGAAAGGGTCTCTCCTCCTGGAAGGATGGGGTGTGGATTGATTTGTGTTTGCTCACACCACAGTGCAGCTGTAATGCAGTGCGAGGAGTGTTTGTGACAATGGAAGCTGGGGCCAGCATGAAGGGCAGCTGCCAGCGTTGGAACCGGTGTGACAGTTGTAAATGACTGGCCCGATCGGCTCCTTGTAGTAATTATCTAAATGGGCTCATTCAAAACCTCTTCATTGTGGAATCAGTTAATTAATTAGCTGTTTCACTGACAGGATAATGGTGAGAGCATGCTAAATAGATTAGTCTGTAACTTGATTTATCGTTGCAAGGCACCCCAACACCCCACCCAACTCTGTTTATCACCACCTCTAACCCCCCTTTCTCCCACTCTCTGTGTTTTTCTCTTGTCTTTGTGGCATCTAGAGCAGCCACCCACCTACTGGCTGAAAGTCCTCCAACTATCCAGATACAAAGCTGCAGGGCAGATAAGGCAGATCCAGCCCTGTTGAGCTGAGAAGGAAGAGATATCCTGCAGAACAGGTGTGTGCTTTGAGCCCACTCGGAGGGATGCGGAAGTGTAAGGAAGATGATTTACTGTGTGCAAACAGCAAAACAGTGAGAAGATGCTGCATTCACACGCAGCTGCTGGAAGTATTTATCTATGGAAGGCAGGAACAACATGCTGTAATACCAGTGTTTAACTATCTGATCTCACGTTGATCCTGTCTGCTCTGAAAACAGTCGCATCCTCTAACGTAGCTGCCGTTAAAAGACAAATAAACACAGAGGAAATGATTTCTAAAGAGGGAATTTAGCCACAAAAGCAAACAGAAACTTCTGTCCTGGATGGAAAACATCGGACTCAGATCGGACTCTTCTCTTTTGCTTCAGTTCAGAAAGAAACGTGGTTTTACATGTAGAAATATCCGGATCATCTTCGCAGAAGAATCTCACACACCTTCACAGCAGGCTGGAGCCTTAAACTTCCTGTCTGCATTTGTGATGTGGAGACCCAAAAGTAGGACGGAGAACGGCGGCCAGACGAGATGCGAGAAAAAGACTTCCTCCAAAGTAACAGACAATGAGATGGAGACACAACAGCATGATCAGAACCAAGGAGGATGAATACGCCGAGGGACCAACCAGGAGCCACTGAAGTAAAAATCATCCCAGGTGATGATCAGGAAGCAGAACGGCCAACGATACACAGAGGAGCTAAACAGGAAGAATTTCAAAATAAAACAGGAAACAACGAGACACACAAAGAGTCCAAACCATGACTCTTTCATTAAGGCCATAAATATTTATATTTCTGCTCCTTCAGAGCTCAGGTCTGATTGTTTCATTTTTCACTTTTACTATTTTACTCAAACCAAAGATTTCCAGGTGGAGCTTCCTGCTCTTTGCTAGCAGAGGTCGGCAGGACAGCTGGAGGGACACAGGGTTCGAGTCCCGTTTGTAGTTTACTGTTTACCAGACCAGGAGAGCCATGCGAGCTGACTGGGACATCCAGACATGAATGTGGTCTACAGCTGCCAACAAGGCTAACATCATGGCGGTAACTGTGCCGTGGGAGGGGGGATAGCAGCAGATGGGTGGCCAGCCTCCTCTCAGTGGAAGCTGGGCGTTCGTAGGAACATCCACAACTCTCCGGTCTCCGTGCCGTCGGACTGACAGGAGAAGGCCTGCAGAGGTCCATCAGGGCGGGCTGCTGGTTGTGGGTACGAAGGCTCCGAAACCCTGGTGGGGAAAGCTGCAGGGATGGCGGGGAGACGACCCGCTGGGAGAAGTTCTGGTTCTGACAGCGAAACATGAGTGGTTGGTGGAACCAGCTGAGGACCGTGCAGAGACTTTACTCTGAATACTTTCCCCAAATAATTCACACAGAAATATCTTGACAAGTCGGTGGGAATGAAAATCTGTCCAACAAGTTTTATTTTTCAAATAAGGAAAGATTTTTCTTCATGTTGGCGTCCAACAGAAACACAAAGGAGTCGCGAGCTACGCAGGCATCACGTTGTCGCTGCTGCTTCATTCAGGCTCGGCATGGCCACCGCCGCACGTCGAAAGGTCCATTTCTGCTCCCTGACAACGGTGTCATATGTCGGCGTCCACTTAGATGTTCAGTCAGTTCATCCACACTGCTGTTTACAACTGTCCAAAAACCACAGAAGAAGAACAGAAATGTGCTTGTGCTGATGTCTCTTCTTCTTCAGGTGCTTTTTATTCAGTAGTTTCTGCGTTGTCGTCTTCCTGTTCCTCTTCTTCTCTGGTTTGTTCCTTCCGCTGGTTGTGTGTCAGATACACAACCCAGCACTGCCCCCCGGTGGTTTCCAGTGGTATTGCTCCGTTTGCTGCATCAGCTAGCTAAGCTCCTTGAAAACAGATGAAGTTACATACGTAACCGATGCAGCAGAAGGACGAAACCATCCGTCCATCTGCGTATGTGTCCGCAGGATGAAACATCTGATACATCGTCTCTCAACATCACTCAGTCATCATTTGGGAACGTAAACATCCACATATGTTATCATGGGGGGTTCGTTGCTTCAAGTTTTAGAACGGCTGTCATCAAAGATGTCGGTGGACTCAGTGGGAGCCGATGTGGGCCGATCAGAACCAACCTGAAACCCATGCAGACCAACACAGAAGCCCAACTTTAACCCCACATGGACATGCTGGCTGGGGAGGAACCTCTGCTTGTTTCCTGCTGTTTCTGCACCTTGCTTTGGGTCTCAGTGGTCTGTTTCAGTGGGACGTCATCATTTTCCACACTGAGACGAAGCTCCTGCTTGTTGTGACTTCCCTGCAGCGGAGCAGGAGTCTGACATCCAGCCTGCTCGATGTTCCACCCGCTGCCTCCGTTTTCCAGAACAAAACATGATGGGGTGAGAAATAACAAGAGAAACCCAAACATGATGCGGTGCAGATGTTAGAAATATACACAAGCCATTTTCCACATGGGTGGTGATTCCCTGTGGATGCAGAAAACAGCAGCTTCCATGTCGCCGTGATGCTTCTGGCGTGTGGAGAAATGAAGCTTGGACATGTTTTCTGGTGAAACTGGCTGAATTAGCTGCGGTCTGGTTGCATGCGTGATTCCAGCCTCACCAAGGAGTTTTGTGGCATCAGGAGGAGATCTGTTGCATGTAAGGATGATTAAAATGTCACCTTTCACTTCAACACAAAGGAAATGCTCTGAATTTTGTTTCTGGTCAGGATAAAACCCGGCAGAGACACAGGTATGTACTCTGTGTGTTACTGGAGCTGTGGCTCAAGCGGATTTGCACAATGGCCACTTAATGATAATAAAACTGATCTGCAGCCAGAAGTGTTCAGCCCTGCCGGTTTTATCCTCTGCACGGCCGGCGCTGTGCCTTCGCCTTTACATTCAGCTGAATTTAACCGAGCCTGATGCAGCATCAGGAATCAGACAGAATCCTCTCTGGAGTGAGAATCATAAAGCGTGATAACGGTGTGTGTGCTTGGGTGTTTACAGGGAAGACGCTTGCATTGGTGACGACACGCCGCTTCAACTCTCGGTCAACTCGGAATCAGTCCTGCTCATGTTTTCACGCAACCAGGAATTAATGAAACTCCCACGCATCCGATTAGCCGAGGAAAATAAAAAATCTGATGACAAAATGCTGGTCAGGCAGGGGAACAAAGGCAGGGGGAAGACGGGATTAGAAGAAGAAGGTGTTATTGAGAGCTCTGGATCACTTGATTAATCAAGAAAGGAGAAGCGGAGCTCTCTCCCGCCGATGTCCAATCAAAGCTGGAGCAGCGCGGCGGGCCAAATCCTCTTGTTGCTCCAGCAGGAGCATGAAAGCCAGGAGGGGAGTCTCCTTTTGTCCACACAAAGGCAACCCAAACGTGCTTTCACTCGGACAAGGAATGGGAGGGCTGTTGTAGGGGGGCTGAAAAACAGCCAACAAGAGGTGCGAATAAGATGGCCATTCATCTCCTGAGCTTTACACTAATTCCCCGACCATCTCCTTTTCTTCCCTCCGTCTGCTTCGCCACAAAACAACAAACAGCGAGAGGGAGTGAAAACACTGGGATCCAGCAGACTTAGAGTAGACGTGTAATCCCCGCCACTTCTGACCCTCCATCGGTGTGTAAGTCCCTGACCTCCCCATTGAGGCGCTGGGATGTGTGACTAAAGGACGAGTGACCCTCACGCATACACATTTGCACCCATCCACACAGCCTGTTGCCCCCCCCAGCAGCCCCGTCCCCATGCACCCCACACTCCAAGCCTTTCAGAGAGGCGAGCTGAGGAATTCGGGCTTTGGAACACCTCCACGGTGCTGAAAGGAGGGAGTCTGTGAGGAGTCTATAAGTAGGGCCGGGCCTGATCGTCTTTCTTTTCTCCCACCATTTAATTCGTCTTTAGAGGCCATCTCGTTAACACGATCTTCCCTCGCTTTCTTCTTACCTCCGTCCCCTCGCTGCCCCCCCCCCTCGCCATCTTTCCCAACTTCAAAGGTCCCCACCAGCCGAGGAAAGAAAGTCACCTCTTTCTTCCATTCAGCGCCTCTCTCATCTCTCCTTGCTCTGCCTTTCTTTCTCTTCTCTCTCCTCGCTTTTCTCCCCCAAAGCGGCCGCCGAGAAATCATCTCACTTTCTGCCGCTGCTTTGCATTTGAAAAAAGGAGTAATTAGCCAGAGGCGGCGGGGAGCGGGAGACGGGCTGAGCGAAGGAGGTGCTGAAGGGAAAAGAGAAGATGAAGATGCCCCCGTCCCTCCTGCTCCTCCTCTTCGTCTTCTCGTCTGACCGCCATCTGAGGACATCTTCCACCTTCGAGTGGGTAGAAATCCGGCCGCAGGTGGACGTTCCTACATAACTCTCCATTTTCACCTGTCGTTGCTCGTTTGTTGGATTTTCCTTCGTCTTTTTTTCTTCCATTTTTCAGACGTCGATGTCTCAAAACTCCAGGTCTGAAACGGGAGTTTGGTGCGTTAGCTGGTCAGAGTCGGGTATCTGGTGTGCGGTTGTACGTCGATACGTGATGACGTGTGAGTTGTCCGTCTGCGCCGTTTGGTAAAGCAACGGCAAGTCAACGCTTTTTGTCCTGATTCTGACGCTCAGCCCAACTGAGGAATCAGGTCGGCGCACAACAATGGTGACGAGGAAGACGCTGCCGCGTGTTAGCAAGAAGTTTGGTTAGCAAATAAAAGTCAAGTTTGCACAGATCGAGATCAACACGATGGTCAATGGGAGAGGACCATAGACTGTATATAGAGATGGGCGGAGCCTCCGTGACGTCACCCGTAGGTTTCTGAAGAGCTGAATTGAAGCTCGGTGGGCGGTTCCTACCATCACCATCTTGGCAGGGGCATGCGTGTCGTCTCGCCCGGAAAATACAAATATGGTCAAAGAGGTGGAGCTGAGAGGGGGGCTGTGAGCGTCATGGTGGATGATTGACATAGAGCGAACTCTGAGCTTTCTGTAGCTAAGAGCTAACTGAGCTAACCCGGAGATAACAGGAGCTAACCAGCTAACGGAGGTAAGCGGGCTAAAGCTAAGTCACGTTGTTAACTGGCTAAAAACCGCGGTTGTTCTACGTTCTTCTGACTTGAAGCAGGAGATCGGGTACCTGTCAATCAAAAGGACACGCCCCTAAATATGCCGAACTTCGAGATTAAATTACTTTTAAACGGGCGAGTAAGAAAAAAATTCACTCCCCCCACAGTTGTCATGAAGGTAAACCTGACCTATTAAACCTAACATGGATTTTTGAACCAGGCTGTAAACATGTTTATATAAATTCCATGTTGGAGAAGAAATAAACGCAAAAATATCAGTACTGGAAAAATAGTTTTAAAACAATAATAAATTTACTGACAAATAAACAAAAAACAAGATCAATAAAATACTTTTTAAAGGATAAAAATAATTAAACTGCAGATTATTCACATGTATTTAATGAAAAATAAGAAAAATATCATATGTGAAAGTGATATTATAGCGATGAACTGCATCAAACCGGTGAAATATCACCAACAGTATCAGCAGCATCGTTACATCGTGACATCTGATAGGCGGCCCTGGTCATGTGACCCTGAAGGAATAAACTGTGTCTGGGTGTCATGTGACGTCTCATCGCCTGAAAAAGTCATGTTTTGTTTCAGGAGAGTATCTACATCCTGACAAAGTATCACACCTGATATTGTTAGGGGCTGATATTGACATATCAATACGCTGATCCCCGTATGGGATATGTTGCAGACAGAGAGTCCAGATCTGCCAGGAGTCCTGGATGTTGGTAGGAACACGCCCCCCACTCCTGAAGCGTTGTAGAAATCCATCAGATCACATGAACTGGAGGCATCTGAACGCAGATCGGGGACCAACTGCAGCTGCGGCCTCGTCTGCATCTTGATTTGTTCTCACAAAATTAGTTTTATCTGTCCTGAACCAAAGAGACGTGGGGAGAAGCGAATCTGGGGCTGTTCCTGTTGGGAAATAGCTGCACACTCAGGTTGGACAAGCAGTCCAAACAACAACAGGAGGAAAATCCTATCAGCTATCAGGACCGGGCGCCGTCCTCACCGTGTCCTCGCTTCAGTGCATTCCCTGTGTGTGACAGTCTATTTCCATAATATGCATGCATGCAGCCATAAGGCAGCGATATCTGAGCCCAGCACATCTAAAGGTGCAGTGTAATCCTGTAATATGCAGAGTGGTGAGGAAATTTCATTCTCCCCTCACACCCATCGGGGTCCTAAGCCCCTCGATGCCGCTGATAAGGATCCACTGTTATCTCCGCAACACAGAACAATTTCACACACTCACCCCGCTGCTCCCACCCACATGCGCGCACGCCCACACACGGTAAAAAAGCAGGAATCAACCCCTGTGACCACCGGCAGCACACCCACATTTGCACACAGCTGCTTGGCGTCTAAAAGAATATTTAAATGAAACTGACACTGACTCGTTCTGTTTATCTGCAGATCACGGCTGAGGCGGGGCACACACACGTGCACACACGTGCACACGCATCCTCATGTTCAATCCACCGAGGTTTGAAGCAACGGTGATGTGATGGTGTGACATGCAGAAGCTGGAGGGATGCAGGATGAGAGGAATGGATGAGTGAAAGAAAAGTAGCGGAGAGGAAACGTGTGCAGAGGACGGTATCAGAACAGAGGAGCAGGTCAGCGGATCTGTGGTCTACTCTGGTTTTACTGGTCTTTACTGGTGGGAAGTTGGAAGATTCAGTTCTCTTGACTCCCTTACCCCCCCTCCCCCGTTGGCCTGTGTGTTTGTGGTGTGTCTTCATGAACGAACTGGCTCGATTGTTTAAAGGGAACGAGAAGAATCAAAAAGAACTGAACTTTGAGAAGAAGCGAACTGCATGAGATCAGTTCCACAGGAGTAAAGACCCGGACCGGACCGCCATGCGAAGAGGGAGGGTCTCTCAGAAGGCAGAAGGTGTGGTGGGACAGACCTGCTATGCCTGAGGTGTGCAGAGTCAGTCCTTGAGGGCTGTCGCCTGCAGGTATTCAGTGTTTCCCTGCCTCAACACACCAGACTCACTAAATGCATCCAACAGCCTATGAAGTTTTGCATGATGACTCGTTCATTTGAGTCAAGTGTGTTGGAGCAGGGATGAATGGAGATCTTGTGTACTTGATTAGCTCGATGTGTCTTGGTTTATTTTAAGTTTCGGTGTGAAACTTATTCTGCTTTTACGAGCAAAAACCTAAAACAGAAGTGCTGAACAAAACAAAGAGGCGTTTGTGAGCCGAAAGAGATGAATCTTCTGAGAGAACTAAGTCAAAAGAGTCGAATCTTTAAAACTTCCCATCACTGATGTCCATGCAGCGGTTGGATTCTGACCTCCATGACGCGCTAATTCACACAGGTAGCGTGTCAGAAATCTGCCGTTTTATTCATCATTTATAATCATTTCACGTCTCCTTTCCGACAACTCAGCTGACTGAATGGGTTGTAGCATTCAAACAAAGGTATTAATACGTTAATAAGTACGTTAAAGTCACCATCTAACCTAAAATGATTCATATCTCAGCCCGTACCTTCTCCTTCCTGCCGTGTTTGGAAGAAATGATCATATGAAATTGTGTGATTCTTCGCTTCCAAGATCAACATCTCGTCGTCCACGAAGAAAAAAACAAACACGACTAAATGACGGACTTCTAACTTGCTGTCACCGGTAAATGTCACCTGCATGGAGGGCTTTTATTTTGAAATACACTGGAAGTTTTACAATGCTGCCTTGTCTGATTTCCTGTGTGGTTCTATCAGAGCGGCTGAACGTGACGCGTGTTCCTCCAGAAACAGAACAGGTGCATATGTTTAGCGAAGAGTCGTGACGAGGTTCTTCTGGGACACATCTGGAACGCCATGGCATGGATAAACCGTAGAACAGCCGTGACCAGCTGCGAAGGCTGCGGCACAGGCAGAACGTGGCCCAAACGGACCTACTCGCTGACTGTATGGTGTGTCCATCTACATAAAGTCCCGCCCCTACAGAAGATTCGGTTCTCTTCGAGAGGAATCGGTTCTTCTGGTTCACTGTAAAGAATCGGCTGGCAGACGAACGGTTCTGCTGTTGCCGTGGTTTGCAGGGACGCCTCGCCATGCAGCTCTCCAGCTGAACATCCAGGTTTCTGATCGCTCCAGCAGCTCGACATTTCAGCGATAATTCCCACCGTTGTGCTGAGATTGATATTTCTGCGTGGTTTGCTTCCTGGCAGCCGTCATGACTCGGCATGTGAGCAAGGACCAGAGTCGATCCTTAGCGTGACACATATGGGCTGTGGTGTTCGGTCTTAGCGCTGCAGATCCTGCTCTGTTGATTGTGTCCAGTGTTGACTCGCTTGTTGATTCGCTTGTGTACATCTGCTGTCAGAGGCCCCCAGTGGTGGCCCACTAAACGGGGAAGAGCCCGCCTGGCAGAGCAGGGTTGTTTGTCTGCTTCCAAACATATTGATCTCCTGCAGAAGGGAAAACATTAGTGATAGCGTCTGCACTGGCTGGGCTGGAGGTGGGTAAATAGCTTTGTCAGGTCTGGCGAGCCTCCTCTGCCTTGTAGGAAATGAATAGCAGGTGTATTTGCTGAGCGTTTGCAGGAGGGGATCTCCTGCCAGGCTGACAAGGCGGGCAGGATGATGGGCTGTTCAAGCAGACCCCTTCTCTCATCATTAGTCTGTATGCAAGTGTGTGTGGGGTCTGCATGTCTAAAGCATTTGATACAAACTTCTGTCATTTGCTATCAAAGAATTCTCAGTCTGGAGGCTCTGATTGCTCGTAATGACTGACATAAACCTCGCTTGTCTTTGCACAACACTTCCATTTCCACAAACAGATGCATGCGACACAGACGAGGAAGAGGAGAACTCCAGGATATGAATATTTAACAGTAGCCTCTTGCAGAGCAGAGCCTGCCAGTCATTGTCAAATAGGACTTAATCTTTTCAATTTCTGGGTGCAAATATTCACACTGGCCACTGTTTGTTGCCCAGATTAATGAGGCTCTCTGCCCATAATCCTCTGCTGCTAATTCAAGTGGCCGCTGGTGCGGTTAGCCAGGGGAGGACGGGACACTGAGAACACATACACTGCTGAGATTATTTCTCCATCCCATCTGCACCCCCCTCCTCGCTTTTCCAGCCCAGCCTTCCCACTTTGTCGTGCTGAGTCCAGCCAGATCCACAAACCTTCTGCCGTCCCTCAGCGGGAAGCTCGGATATGAAGAGATGGGAAATGACTCCGTTAGGTCAATCGATCATTTCAGTCTGTTTACATTTTTATTGATAAAAATCGATGCATTTGCTCCGTCCTGAAGGCTGCAGGCGTGAGTTTCAACGAAACATTTGTTATGATACAGCTGTCCACAAGTCTTTCCACCGTATGGGTTCAAATCAAGGCATGGACTCGGCCTTTTGCTAAATATTCCACTCATCAGCAGCTCCTGAGTCGCTTTTGCAGAAGGTTTAGGGTGGTTGCGCTGAGTCTGAACAGGCGCTGTATTTCTTTACACTTCAGAGTTCATCTGCCTGCTTCTGCCTTCTGTCACATCATCAATAAACTGTTGAGATCCCATCCCTGTGGAAGCCATGCTGGCTGGGCCGGTGCGCTGCCTGCTTGTGCACCACAGATGATGCGTCAGAAAATACCTCATTTCAAGTCTTTTCCACAGTTTTATTCTCATATTTTTAGCACAGATTGAGCTGCCTGAAAGCGCTTGAAACTGTTGGAAAGTGGCTTGAATGGTGTTCATGTCTAATCTGTTCTGAGACTTTTCAGTGTTTTTCATCTTGTTGTATTTTACGATACAAAAGGATACCAAATGACACAATACCATGTAATACAAGACCGTACCATACAACAGGATACAATACAGAAAGGTATGATATCATACAACATGATGTCTGATACGATACAACACAGTTTTATTGTAATATGATACAATGCATCATAACCAGATATCCATCCATCCATGTTCTTAACTGCTTTGTTCCATTCAGGGTTGTAGGAAGCTGGAGCCTTTCCCAGCAATCGTCAGGTTAGAGGAAGGATCCATAACAGCACCATAACCCAATATGATACAGTAAAATTATATTTACATTATGATATGGATCTATACACACTATACAACTCTGTGCAATTAAATACAATACAGGAAGATATATGACATTACAATATGACACTACATGACACCATACATTACTCTACCATGCAAGGAAATTCAATATGATCCAACCTGATCTGATAAAACTCAAGATAACACAGTAAGACAGACTACGGTACAATATGATACACTATGATACTGTGTGATACAGTGTGAAACGATATTATACCATATAATATGATATGGTACAATATGATAAAGTTTGATACCATATGATACAGTACGATACAGTGTGATATAGTATGATACAGTATGAAACAGTGGGTTACAATGTGATACAATATGATATGATATGATACAATATGATATGATACAGTATGATACAATGTGATACAATATGAAACTGTATGATACAATGTGATACAGTATGATACAATGTGATACAGTATGATACAGTATGATACAATGTGATACAATGTGATACAGTATGATACAATGTGATACAGTATGATACAGTATGATACAATGTGATACAGTATGATACAGTGTGATACACTATGATACAGTGTGATACAATGTGATACAGTATGATACAGTGTGATATAGTATTATACAATGTGATACGGTATGATACAGTATGATACAATGTGATACAGTATGATACAGTATGATACAATGTGATACACTATGATACAATGTGATACAGTATGATACAGTATGATACAATGTGATACAATGTGATACAGTATGATACAATGTGATACAGTATGATAAAATATGATACAGTATGAAACAGTGTGATACAGTATGATACAATATGATATGATATGATATGATATGATATGATATGATACAGCATGATATGATATGATACAGTATGATACAATGTGATACAATATGAAACTGTATGATACAATGTGATACAGTATGATACAGTGTGATACAGTATGATACAGTATGATACAATGTGATACAGTATGATAGTGTGATACAGTATGATACAATGTGATACAGTATGATACAGTGTGATACAGTATGATACAATGTGATACACTATGATACAGTATGATACAATGTGATACAGTATGATACAGTGTGATATAGTATGATACAATGTGATACAGTATGATACAGTATGATACAGTATGATACAATGTGATACAGTATGATACAATGTGATACAATGTGATACAGTATGATACAATGTGATACAGTATGATATGATATGATACAGTATGATACAATGTGATACAGTATGATACAGTATGATACAATGTGATACAGTATGATACAATGTGATACAGTATGATGCAGTATGATACAGTATGATACAATGTGATACAGCATGATACAGTATGATACAATGTGATACAGTATGATACAATGTGATATAGTATGATACGATATGAAACAGTGTGATACAATGTGATACAATATGATATGATACAATATGATATGATACAGTATGATACAATGTGATACAATGTGATACAGTATGATACAATGTGATACAGTATGATACAGTGTGACACAGTATGATACAGTATGATACAATGTGATACAGTATGATACAATGTGATACAGTATGATACAGTGTGATATAGTATGATACAATGTGATACAGTATGATACAGTATGATACAATGTGATACAGTATGATACAATGCGATACAGTATGATACAGTGTGATATAGTATGATACAATGTGATACAGTATGATACAGTATGATACAATGTGATACAGTATGATACAATGCGATACAGTATGATACAGCATGATACAATGTGATAGAATATGATACAGTATGATACAATGTGATACAGTATGAGTCAATTTGATACAGTATGATACAGTGTGATATAGTATGATACAGTATGATACAATGTGATACAATATGATACAGTATGATACAATGTGATACAGTATGATACAATTTGATACAGTATGACACAATGTGATACAGTATGATACAGTGTGATATAGTATGATACAATGTGATACAGTATGATACAATGTGATACAATATGATACAGTATGATACAATGTGATACAGTATGATACAATATGATACAGTATGAAACAGTGTGATACAGTATAATACAATATGATATATGATACAGCATGATATGATATGATACAGTATGATACAATGTGATACAATATGAAACTGTATGATACAATGTGATACAGTATGATACGTGATACAGTATGATACAGTGTGATACAGTAGGATACAATGTGATACAGTATGATACAGTGTGATACAGTATGATACAATGTGATACAGTATGATACAGTGTGATACAGTATGATACAATGTGATACACTATGATACAGTATGATACAGTGTGATACAGTATGATACAATGTGATACACTATGATACAGTATGATACAATGTGATACAGTATGATACAGTGTGATATAGTATGATACAATGTGATACAGTATGATACAGTATGATACAATGTGATACAGTATGATACAATGTGATACAATGTGATACAGTATGATACAATGTGATACAGTATGATACAATGTGATACAATATGATACAGTATGATACAGTATGATACAATGTGATACAGTATGATACAGTATGATACAATGTGATACAATATGATACAGTATGATACAGTATGATACAATGTGATACAGTATGATACAATGTGATACAGTATGATAAAGTATGATACAATGTGATACAGTATGATACAATGTGATACAGTATGATACAGTATGATGCAGTATGATACAATGTGATACAGTATGATACAGTATGATACAATGTGATACAGTATGATACAATGTGATACAGTATGATACAGTATGATGCAGTATGATACAATGTGATACAGTATGATACAGTATGATACAATGTCATACAGTATGATACAATGTGATACAATGTGATACAGTATGATACAGTGTGATACAGTATGATACAGTATGATACAATGTGATACAGTATGATACAGTATGATACAGTATGATACAATGTGATACAGTATGATACAATGTGATACAGTATGATACAGTATGATACAATGTGATACAGTTTGATACAGTATGATACAGTATGATACAATGTGATACAGTATGATACAATGTGATACAGTTTGATACAGTATGATACAATGTGATACAGTATGATACAGTATGATACAATGTGATACAGTATGATACAATGTGATACAGTTTGATACAGTATGATACAATGTGATACAGTATGATACAGTATGATACAATGTGATACAGTTTGATACAGTATGACACAATGTGATACAATATGAAACTGTATGATACAATGTGATACAATATGAAACTGTATGATACAATGTGATACAGTTTGATACAGTATGATATGACATGGAAATGACATGGCATGATATGATACCATACAGTATGACATAATACTGCACTAAATTATATGACTCAGTATGAAACGGTATGATGTGATACAGAAGACCTGATTTTATACAATACGATAAAAAGCAGAGAATTTTTTATTTAAAGGAAAATTAGTCTGGAAAGACTTTCTAACTTTTTCTAATCAGGAAAACCATCCTTGTCTGCACTTCAGGTCGTTGGAGTTCGGAGAATATAAGCAGAATAATTAATGATGTGTTGTTTTTATAAACGCTGTTGTTGCATTGTGGAGCCTCGTCTTTCTCAGCGACATGGAGAACTGGATGCTAACCCTTTGCAGTGTGGTCTTAGAAGAGCTTGGTGTTGTGCATCATGTTCTTTATCGTGGAAGAATGTTTCTATTGGTGCTTTTAGCTGTTTGGATCACAATGGAAGAGATGTTTTATTCTTCAAACGCTGGCCAGCAGGTCTGTTCACATGACTGCATACCTGGGTTTCCATCCAGCTTCATGAGATGACAGCACAGCACAGAATGATCAATAACTTCCAACCAATCAGGACCAATAAGTTTGTGAACAACTTATGTGACCAAGTTTTCCTGTGAGGGAGGTCGGGATGGTTGAAGGATCTGACCATTTCAGCTGATCGACTTGTGTTTGATTCTTCTTTTATTTAACCTTTGACTCAACACTGACTCACATTTCTTTCATTCAGTCAATCTTTATTTATAAAGAATTTTTCAGACAGAAAGGCAACACTCAGTACTTTATTAAAATCATAATGAACAAAACACACATTAAATTGTCCAGACCACAAACCCACAAGACACACACATATACACGGCATGTTCACACACACTCACATGGATGAAAATATATTTCTAGAAGCATGAATAAAATAAAATAAAATGAAAAATACAATTAAAAGAATAAAATAAAATAAAGTTATAAAGTAAATTGAATTCATTTCAAAAGGTCAAATAAACCAAAAAATTTAAAGATAAAATTAAAAGACAAAATAAAATTAAAAGTTATTATGTAACTTTTTATCATATATAAAAATTATTTAAATTTAAAATAAATAAAAAAAATAAATCAAATAAATAAATAAAATTGATTAATAAATTAATGAAATAATTAATTAAATAATCTATCAAACAAATGTACTCAAATAAAATTAAAAGGTCAAATTAAAAGATAAAATAAAATCAAACAAAAGATCTCAATAAATTTTTTTTCAATAAAAGAACAAATTAGATGAAAATAATAATTAAAAAAACAAAAAAACAACAAAAAAAAACATTTTGTAATAAATTAAAAAATAAAATATAGTTTGGAAAGATATCCAATCAAAGTCTGTCCAAATAAAAAAAAGTTAAGACTTTAGCTAACATCACCAGTCCCAGCTGCTCTCAGGTTGTCTGGAAAGATGTTCTACAGCAACCCTGTATGCTCTCATCCTGAAGAATAAACCGGCCCCAGATGACTGGAGGACTCAGACAGATAGATGGCTGCATTTAGATCATGATAAACATGATTAAGGTCAGGACAGGAAATATCTGCTGAAATGAAAGAAACACAAGCTTGTTTTGCATGGTGTTAAACACCATTAGGTCATAAGACGAAGATTCTTTGTTTGAGAAAAGTTCAGTCCAAAAATGGATCCAAAACAGCAACATAAGCTCTTTCAGTCCGATTTAAACAAATAAAATACAGCAAATATCCATCATGCTCCTGCTCTCTGCAGTCTCCTGCAGCGGTTTGACCTTCCTGATGTTTCCCTGCAGGAGATGAAATAAGGTTAAAGGTCTTTGTCAGACATTCTCCTTTCTCCTTCTACCTCGGAGGTCTAATATTCTCCCAGCCAGTCGCTTCCACTGCTGGATTTCCTCCGGTTTTCCCTCATCCCTCTCTCCCTTCCTCTTTAACTAAAATCACCTTCAATCCATCGCTTGGTCCATTAGTGCTGCCAGATGGGGGAGGATGGGTCCTGGCGGCTACGTGTGACCCTACTCTGATTAATAGAGTAGGTGAGGGCAAAGGTGCAGAGCACACCCCCATTCATTACCTCATTAGGATGGCCCACAGTGAAAGGTGATCTCCCTCATTATATCTCAATGAAGGGGGCTGAACTCGGCACAGTGTGAGCCATACAGTCGGGCTTTTACCCTCCACAAATGCCCAGATCCCAGCCACCTGTGCTTTTACACCGCTCCACATAAAGTCACACCACTTTACACACCGGCTGGCTGCAGGAGGCAGATTCATCCTGATGAACTGCCGCACACACCAAACTGTGACTCCATGAATAAAGCTCCAATTATCTATTCACACATGCTGCACACGATGCGCAGCATGGATGTGTGTGTGATGCGTTTGCATGCACAGACACATTTAGTGGTTTCAGGGCGGAAGGTGAGTCTGCTTGTTTGAGTTATTTCTTTGTTCTGGGTAATTGAGAAGGTTGAGATTCCAGTGATGTTTGTTTTCCTTGATGGTTTCCCATCCGAGCGCTGCTTCATACGCGAGCACGAAACATCTTTCTGCAGCAGCAACTCTGAAAAACACACTCCTAATCATTGATTATCTCCTACATGCAAACAGATAAAACACACCATGACTGCTGCCACCACAGGAACCTGTGAGATCATGGCTGGCTGAGTCCAACACCATAAGGCTGCAGTGCAGGACCCCCAGCACCTCTGCAGGCTGAGCAGGCAAAGCCCCCCGCTGTGGAGGAAAACACTGGGCTTCAAAGAGAAAGTTCAACACACCAACCGGATATCAGTCGAATACTTTGTTTTACTCTTCTGGTTATAAACAAAGTGGAACATTTATCCATCATCTGCAGTCGCCCACAGAGATTAGAGAAATGTTGTTGTCATATGTTGTCATACGTCTCCGTCCTCATACCACCGCGTGTCCTTTATGTTCCCATGTATGCTGACTTCAGACTTCCACACTCTGATACCGGTTGGTAGCAGTATAACGCACCGATAGAAAATTGTTTGAAACTACCCAAAAACACCAGAAGAAGAATAAAGCCACTAAGTTTTTTGTTGTTCTTAACTTCTTGTGTGTCTCCTGTTTCTGTATCTTCTTCTTCTTCTCTGGTTTGTTCTTTTCTCTGGTTGTGTGTCAGCTGTACAATGCAACACTGCTCCTGGTGGTTTCTGCTGGTGCTGCTCCAGTTTCTGGTGATGGTCTTTGAAAATCGCATCAAGCTATGAGCAAAGTAAAATTGTCCTTCTGAGCAGAGAAGATTTGCATGTTGTTTAATGTTCACATTTCCACTGACACAACTCATGAAGAACCGTCTAAGTTACCACAGCTATGCAGACGACACACTGGTTTATCTTACAATGTCACCAGGAGACCAAGGACCTGTACAGGATCTTAGTAAATACATTAAATAGATTAATGACTCGATGTGTCTAAATTTTCTTCAGCTAAACAAAAATACAACTGTGGTGAAACGTCACCACAGAGGGTCATTCTTTACACCAAAAAAAACACCAACTGGGCCAGAAATCTGGGCGACGGAATGGACTCGAACCTAAAAAACACCAACTGGGCCAGAAATCTGGGCTACGGAATGGACTCGAACCTAAAAAACACCAACTGGGCCAGAAATCTGGGCTACGGAATGGACTCGAACCTAAAAAACACCAACTGGGCCAGAAATCTGGGCAACGGAATGGACTCGAACCTAAAAAACACCAACTGGGCCAGAAATCTGGGCAACGGAATGGACTCAAACCTAAAAAACACCAACTGGGCCAGAAATCTGGGCAACGGAATGGACTCGAACCTAAAAAACACCAACTGGGCCAGAAATCTGGGCTACGGAATGGACTCGAACCTAAAAAACACCAACTGGGCCAGAAATCTGGGCGACGGAATGGACTCGAACCTAAAAAAACACCAACTGGGCCAGAAATCTGGGCTACAGAATGGACTCGAACCTAAAAAACACCAACTCGGCCAGAAATCTGGGCGACGGAATGGACTCGAACCTAAAAAACACCAACTCGGCCAGAAATCTGGGCTACGGAATGGACTCGAACCTAAAAAACACCAACTCGGCCAGAAATCTGGGCGACGGAATGGACTCGAACCTAAAAAACACCAACTGGGCCAGAAATCTGGGCGACGGAATGGACTCGAACCTAAAAAACACCAACTGGGCCAGAAATCTGGGCGACGGAATGGACTCGAACCTAAAAAACACCAACTGGGCCAGAAATCTGGGCGACGGAATGGACTCGAACCTAAAAAAACACCAACTGGGCCAGAAATCTGGGCTACAGAATGGACTCGTACCTAAAAAACACCAACTGGGCCAGAAATCTGGGCTACAGAATGGACTCGAACCTAAAAAACACCAACTGGGCCAGAAATCTGGGCTACAGAATGGACTCGTACCTAAAAAACACCAACTGGGCCAGAAATCTGGGCGACGGAATGGACTCGAACCTAAAAAAACACCAACTGGGCCAGAAATCTGGGCGACGGAATGGACTCGAACCTAAAAAACACCAACTGGGCCAGAAATCTGGGCGACGGAATGGACTCGAACCTAAAAAAACACCAACTGGGCCAGAAATCTGGGCTACAGAATGGACTCGTACCTAAAAAACACCAACTGGGCCAGAAATCTGGGCTACAGAATGGACTCGAACCTAAAAAACACCAACTCGGCCAGAAATCTGGGCTACGGAATGGACTCGAACCTAAAAAACACCAACTGGGCCAGAAATCTGGGCTACAGAATGGACTCGTACCTAAAAAACACCAACTGGGCCAGAAATCTGGGCTACAGAATGGACTCGAACCTAAAAAACACCAACTGGGCCAGAAATCTGGGCGACGGAATGGACTCGAACCTAAAAAACACCAACTGGGCCAGAAATCTGGGCGACGGAATGAACTCGAACCTAAAAAACACCAACTGGGCCAGAAATCTGGGCCAAGCGATGGACTCAGACCCGAAAACGACCAACCAGGAAAGAAATGTTGGCATAGCAATGGACTTGAATCTAAAAACCCCAACCAGACCAGAAATCTGAGCAAAGTGATGGACTCAAACCCAAAAACTACCAAATAGGTCAGAAGTCTGGGCGTAACGATGAACTCAGACCCAAAAACCACCAACTGGGCCATGTTCTCTATTAGACAACTGCAGCTCATTCAGAAGTCCTCCCTAGGACCCAGAAAATGGACCGCATCAGTCCAGTTCTGAGGTCTGAACACTGGCTGCCAGCCCGTCAGGGGACAGACTTTCAAGTTCTGATACTGGTCTGTAAAGCTGTAATGGTTCAGGACCCAGTATGAACCCAGCAGATCTACGGTTCGTTCTTGTTCTGTTTGGAATGGACATGATCAAAGTAAACCTGCTTCACATGTCTGAGGTCCACATGCAGCATGTGTGGATCTGAACACGCCATTTAAAGCATGACGACGTGTTAGAGAGCCGGCACCGGATGAGGCGCCCAAGTCCTCCTCTGCAGCCAGACCAGAGTGTTTAGATGGTAAAACATCGGAAACAACAGGCAGTAAAAACCATTCCTGTCTCACAACTTCTTCATCATCATCACTGATGGATGAAGGTGCAGTTTTTTCTTTGCCTGAACATTTAAACACAAGACTAAAATCTCACGTCGCTTCGCCAGTTTCACTTAATTCCCGACTTCTACAATGGAAAAAACACTTTCTGACCTCCCGAAAGTCAAGGAAAAGAGGTTTTACTCCATACACACACACACACACACACACACACACACACCTGAACACAGCATCATTCCCGTAAAAACATGAGACGAAGAGGCCCTGTGACGGACTGGCGACCTGTCCAGGTGTACCTGCCTCTCGCTGGGATAGGCTCCAGCTCCCCCACCAGCCTTAATCAGACTAAGCAGCTCGGATAATGAATGAACGAATGAATTAATAAATTAATTAGTTAATTTATTAATAACAAAATAAAACAACAAATGAACAAATGAATGAATGAATGAATGAATGAATAAATTAATTAGTTAATTAATTAAATAATGAGTTAATTAATTAATGACCAAATGAAAAAACAAACGAATGATTGAATTAATTAATTAATTAATTAAATAATGAGTTAATTAATTAATGACCAAATGAAAAAACAAACGAATGAATGAATGAATGAAGGAGGGAATGAATGAAAGAATGAATGAAGGAACGAATGAATGAATGAATGAATTAACGAACGAATGAATGAATGAACGCATGAATGAATGAAGGAGGGAATGAATGAATGAATGAACGAAGGAACGAATAAATGAATGAATGAATGAATGAATTAATGAATGAATGAATGAATGAAGGAATGAAGGAACGAATGAAGGAAGGAAGGAACGAAGGAACTAATGAATGAATGAATGAATGAATGAAGGAATAAAGGAGTGAATGAATGAAAGAAGGAACGAATGAATGAATGAATGAATGAATGAATGAAGGAAGAAAGTAATGAATGAATGAAGGAATGAATTAATGAATGAATGAATGAAGGAATGAAGGAACGAATGAAGGAAGGAAGGAACGAAGGAACTAATGAATGAATGAATGAATGAATGAATGAATAAAGGAGTGAATGAATGAAAGAAGGAACGAATGAATGAATGAATGAAGGAAGGAAGAAAGTAATGAATGAATGACAGAATGAACGAACGAATGAATGAAGGAAGGAAGGAAGGAATGAAGGAATGAATGAACGAAGGAATAAAGGAATGAATGAATGAAAGAACAAATGAATGAATGAATGAATCAAAGACGGAACGAATGAATGAATGAATGAATGAATTAATTAATTAATTAATTAATTAATGAAGGAATAAAGGAATGAATGAATGAAAGAACGAATGAATGAATGAAGGAATGAATGAATGAAAGAAGGAACGAATGAATGAATGAATGAACGAAGGAATAACGGAATGAATGAATGAAAGAAGGAACGAATGAATGAATGAATGAATGAAGGAATGAATGAATGAATGAATGAAAGAAGGAATGAATGAATGAATGAATGAACGAAGGAATAAAGGAATGAATGAATGAAAGAAGGAACGAATGAATGAATGAATGAACAAATGAATGAATGAATGAATGAATTAATTAATTAAATAATGAGTTCATTAATTAATGACCAAATGAAAAAACAAACGAATGAATGAATGAATTAATTAATTAATTAAATAATGAGTTAATTACTTAATGACCAAATGAAAAAACAAACGAATGAATGAATGAATGAATGAATGAATGAAAGAATGAATGAAGGAACGAATGAATGAATGAATCAATGAATGAATGAATTAACGAACGAATGAATGAATGAACGCATGAATGAATGAAGGAGGGAATGAATGAATGAATGAACGAAGTAACGAATAAATGAATGAATGAATGAATTAATTAATTAATTAATTAATGAAGGAATAAAGGAACGAATGAATGACTGAATGAATGAATGAAGTAACGAAGGAACGAATGAATGACTGAATGAATGAATGAAGTAACGAAGGAACGAATGAATGAATGAAGGAATGAAGGAATGAAGGAACGAATGAAGGAACGAATGAATGAATGAATGAAGGAAGGAAGGAAGAAAGTAATGAATGAATGAAAGAACAAACGAATGAATGAATGAATGAAGGAAGGAAGGAAGGAAGGAAGGAATGAAGGAATGAATTAATGAATGAATGAATGAACGAAGGAATAAAGGAATGAATGAATGAAAGAACGAATGAATGAATGAATTAATTAATTAATTAATTAATGAACGAAGGAATAAAGGAATGAATGAATGAAAGAACGAATGAATGAATGAATGAAGGAATGAATGAATGAATGAATGAATGAAAGAAGGAACGAATGAATGAATGAATGAACGAAGGAATAAAGGAATGAATGAATGAATGAAAGAAGGAACGAATGAATGAATGAATGAACGAAGGAATAAAGGAATGAATGAATGAAAGAAGGAACGAATGAATGAATGAATGAACAAATGAATGAATGAATGAATTAATTAATTAATTAAATAATGAGTTAATTAATTAATGACCAAATGAAAAAACAAACGAATGAATGAATGAATGAAGGAGGGAATGAATGAAAGAATGAATGAAGGAACGAATGAATGAATGAATGAATGAATGAATTAACGAACGAACGAATGAATGAACGCATGAATGAATGAAGGAGGGAATGAATGAATGAATGAACAAAGGAACGAATAAATGAATGAATGAATTAATTAATTAATTAATTAATGAAGGAATAAAGGAACGAATGAATGAATGAATGAATGAATGAAGTAACGAAGGAACGAATGAATGAATGAATGAATGAAGGAATGAATTAATGAATGAAGGAATGAAGGAACGAATGAAGGAAGGAAGGAACGAAGGAACTAATGAATGAATGAATGAATGAATGAAAGAAGGAACGAATGAATGAATGAATGAAGGAAGGAAGGAAGAAAGTAATGAATGAATGACAGAACAAACGAATGAATGAATGAAGGAAGGAAGGAATGAATGAAGGAATGAATTAATGAATGAATGAATGAACGAAGGAATAAAGGAATGAATGAATGAAAGAACGAATGAATGATTGAATGAAGGAATGAATGAATCAAAGACGGAACGAATGAATGAATGAATGAATGAATGAATGAATTAATTAATTAATTAATGAACGAAGGAATAAAGGAATGAATGAATGAAAGAACGAATGAATGAATGAAGGAATGAATGAATGAATGAATGAATGAATGAATGAAAGAAGGAACGAATGAATGAATGAATGAACGAAGGAATAAAGGAATGAATGAATGAAAGAAGGAACGAATGAATGAATGAATGAATGAATGAATGAGACTAAGAAGCCGTCTGGTAATGGAGCCCAATGTTTATCATTTCAGCTTCAGCGTTCATCATCTCCAACGATGCAGGACGGTGCAGGACGGTGCAGGACGGTGCAGGACGATGCAGGACGGTGCAGGACGGTGCAGGACGGTGCAGGACGGTGCAGGACGGTGCAGGACGATGTCAGGACGATGCAGGACGATGCAGGACGGTGCAGGACGATGCAGGACGGTGCAGGACGGTGCAGGACGATGCAGGACGGTGCAGGACGGTGCAGGACGATGTCAGGACGGTGCAGGACGGTGCAGGACGGTGCAGGACGATGCAGGACGATGCAGGACGGTGCAGGACGGTGCAGGACGATGCAGGACGATGCAGGACGGTGCAGGACGATGCAGGACGATGCAGGACGGTGCAGGACGATGCAGGACGGTGCAGGACGATGCAGGACGATGCAGGACGGTGCAGGACGGTGCAGGACGATGTCAGGACGGTGCAGGACGATGCAGGACGATGCAGGACGGTGCAGGACGGTGCAGGACGATGTCAGGACGGTGCAGGACGATGCAGGACGGTGCAGGACGATGCAGGACGATGCAGGACGGTGCAGGACGATGTCAGGACGATGTCAGGACGGTGCAGGACGGTGCAGGACGATGCAGGACGATGCAGGACGGTGCAGGACGATGTCAGGACGATGTCAGGACGATGTCAGGACGGTGCAGGACGGTGCAGGACGATGTCAGGACGATGTCAGGACGATGTCAGGACGATGCAGGACGGTGCAGGACGATGCAGGACGGTGCAGGACGGTGCAGGACGATGCAGGACGATGCAGGACGATGTCAGGACGGTGTCAGGACGATGTCAGGACGATGCAGGACCGTGCAGGACGATGCAGGACGATGCAGGACGGTGCAGGACGGTGCAGGACGATGTCAGGACGATGCAGGACGGTGCAGGACGGTGCAGGACGATGCAGGACGATGCAGGACGGTGCAGGACGGTGCAGGACGATGCAGGACGATGTCAGGACGATGCAGGACGATGTCAGGACGATGTCAGGACGATGTCAGGACGATGTCAGGACGATGCAGGACGGTGCAGGACGATGCAGGACGGTGCAGGACGGTGCAGGACGGTGCAGGACGATGCAGGACGATGTCAGGACGATGCAGGACGATGTCAGGACGATGCAGGACGGTGCAGGACGATGCAGGACGGTGCAGGACGGTGCAGGACGGTGCAGGACGATGCAGGACGGTGCAGGACGATGCAGGACGATGCAGGACGGTGCAGGACGGTGCAGGACGGTGCAGGACGGTGCAGGACGATGTCAGGACGATGTCAGGACGGTGCAGGACGGTGCAGGACGGTGCATGACGGTGCAGGACGATGCAGGACGGTGCAGGACGATGTCAGGACGATGTCAGGACGGTGCAGGACGGTGCAGGACGGTGCAGGACGGTGCAGGACGATGTCAGGACGATGTCAGGACGATGCAGGACGGTGCAGGACGGTGCAGGACGGTGCAGGACGGTGCAGGACGATGTCAGGACGATGTCAGGACGGTGCAGGACGGTGCAGGACGGTGCATGACGGTGCAGGACGATGCAGGACGATGTCAGGACGATGTCAGGACGATGCAGGACGATGCAGGACGGTGCAGGACGATGCAGGACGGTGCAGGACGATGTCAGGACGATGCAGGACGATGTCAGGACGATGCAGGACGGTGCAGGACGATGTCAGGACGATGCAGGACGATGTCAGGACGATGTCAGGACGATGCAGGACGATGTCAGGACGATGCAGGACGGTGCAGGACGGTGCAGGACGATGTCAGGACGATGTCAGGACGATGCAGGACGGTGCAGGACGGTGCAGGACGATGTCAGGACGATGTCAGGACGATGCAGGACGGTGCAGGACGGTGCAGGACGGTGCAGGACGGTGCAGGACGATGCAGGACGGTGCAGGACGATGTCAGGACGATGCAGGACGATACAGGACGGTGCAGGACGATGTCAGGACGGTGCAGGACGGTGCAGGACGATGCAGGACGATGCAGGACGATGCAGGACGATGTCAGGACGATGCAGGACGATGCAGGACGGTGCAGGACGGTGCAGGACGGTGCAGGACGGTGCATGATGGTGCAGGACGATGTCAGGACGATGCAGGACGATGTCAGGACGGTGCAGGACGATGCAGGACGATGTCAGGACGATGTCAGGACGATGTCAGGACGGTGCAGGACGGTGCAGGACGGTGCAGGACGATGCAGGACGATGCAGGACGGTGCAGGACGGTGCAGGACGATGCAGGACGATGCAGGAGACAAAAACACAACATGAACGCAGGAGGACAGCAGTCCTGGTCCGCCTGTCACCTCCTGAACAGGACAAACATTTCTTTGTTTTAATGTTTCATTAGAATTCGGTCAGATCTCTACAAAACACCTGCTTGTTTCCAGAACAGTCATGTCCAGTTTCCTCCAGCCGGTCTCACAGGATCCGCTGACGTCCAGAGCAGTGGATCGGTTCCAGAAGAACCATCTCCTCCTGCTCTCAGCAGCTTCATCCCCAGGAGGGTCTACTGCTGCTCGGTCTGGACTCAGGTGGTCCGGAAGGTTCCTCGGAGGTGGAAAGGCGTTGATGTAAACATGCTGCTGCTCTGCAGACTGGGAGGCCTCCACCAGCCGTATGGCTTCCTCTCAGCACGCTGCTCATGACGTGCACGCTGCTCATGACGTGCACGTCATGCGTCTCCTTTGTGTCCCGCTGGTTGAATAAATCCAAACTTATCAGGAGAAGTATCTTTGATTTGATCTGAAGAAATGCGAAGGATTTGAAAGAGGAAATTCTTCTCATGTGTTGAGTACATTCGGGTTGTGTGTGTGTGCGTGTCAGCTCCAGTCAGAGCAGCGTTTACGTGTGTGTGATGTGATCTCTGCAGCCCTGGCTGTAAGCAGGCCGTGGATATTTCTATATTTATATATTTATACATTGAGCGTGCTGCCTGCAGTGTGATAGAGGTGTTGCTGGAGACGGGAGCCAGGAAGATATAGGGGAAAGAAAGAGTCCCTCAGGCGTGTCCGGGCTCTGATGGCTCCCCTGACAACCTCCTCTGTAATGGTCTCCCTCTCTCTCTGAGTGCTGTGAAATTGCAGGCCAGCGCTCTACAGCTGAGGACTCAGAGGAGACAAACGGCCTTTTAATTCAGAGCGCAGAGAGGTGACGGAGAGGGAGGCCCTCAGGGAGGGCTACCAATCAGACATCCATCATACTAACCTCTCCCTTGGGACTGGCCCTGCCAAAGAGGGGCCCTGGAGGTGGTCTAACATGTGTGTGTGTGTGTGTGTGTGCCTCAGGGTTGGGGTGACATGGCATGGAGGCTGCAGGGGGGAGCAGGAGAGGGGAAGAGCCGGTCTGCTCAGGTGTCTGGCTGTCACGCTGCAGAGTGGAGGGACTGGAGCAGAGATCTGTCCCACATCCATCTCTCTAAAGCTTCGTTTCAGCTCAAACAGGAATGAAGTTCTTCTGTGAAAATAAAAAACCAAAAGAGTTTCCTACGTTGAGATCTCTGCTCTGCATGGCTCCTGCTTGAAAAGGAAAGCCATACGTACCGCTGCAGACCTTTCAGAGACATAAATAAACAAACCTCTTCATGTGTTAGTCCTTGGAAATTCAATGTGTCGGCTGTTTGTTGCACTGACAAACAAATGCAAAGATCCCTTCAACAAGCAGCGAGCAAAGAAACGCTTCACCAAGATGTCGCAGGTCTCGCTTTGAATTCTTCCACCTGAATCAGAACAAAATGTTTCGACAGCCAGACATTCACTCCAGATTTCTTTAGCATCTCTAAGGTTTTATTGGAATGTTTTCATGTAGAAACATGTCTTAGATTAGCAGGAAAATAACAACAAACATGTTCTGGTATTATCTAATCATAAAGAGGATAAAGACGACTTTCAGCAGAACAGTGAGAGAAAAGAAGCAAACCGGATGCTGTCCTTGGTGCTTTCCACGCTCAGTACCAGGGACAGCTCCTCCATTCTTCTCCAGGTGAGTCCCTGCTGGAAGGTGGTGCTTGGTGTGCCGAGGAGAGCAGAACAAAGCCGGCAAACAGGCTTTTCTTCCCCGCACAAAGCAAAGCAGCCATTCAGACACAGCCAGGCTGCTTTCCCACCATCATTTATCTTCTTTTAAATGTTGATCAGAGAAAATCACACCATCAATTATCATATAATATAATATAATATAATATAATATAATATAATATAATATAATATAATATAATATATTTTATATTATAATATAATTCAATATAATTTGAAACTATATTATATTATATTATATTATAATACTATATAATATTATAAAATATAATATTATAATATAATTGTTTTTATGATAAATAACAGAACATGTTGTTTGTGAGGTGACAGACAGAAACAGAAGCTCTTTATCTTTTCTTCTCTAAGTATTGTCTTGAAAGGCCTAAACCTCCTGAAATGAGTGAGAACTCACAGCTAATGTCATTGAAATGAATGTGCATGACCACGGAGGTGAGGCTGAAGCGGGTCCACGGACACGGATCAACACGTCGCGTGTTTGTTAACTAAACGAGGCTCTCCTGCTGATGAGCTGCAGATAATCCCGCACATTTCCCTGTAAATAGCTTTGTGCATGAGAAAAGGCCTGCTCCTCCTCCTGCTGCTCCTCCTCCTCCTCCTCCTGCTCCTCCTGGCCTGCACGGACACGGCGACGCACGCGCGCTCCAACCCTTTCTCCAGACTTCTTCCTTTCAGACTCGTTTTTATACATTTATACTTCCGGTTCTTTAGTTTTTCTGAGTGTTTGCGTCCGACCTGCGGATGACCCCCCCACCCGCGCGCGCTCCAACCTGAGCGCGTGTCCGTGGAAACGGCCCAGGTATCTGCGCGCTTCGGGTCCTGCTCGGAGGCTACAGCCATGAAGGTGTAACCATGACAACTGCGCTCTGATTGGCTCGTCTGGCGCGGAATTAACAAGCACGTCCTCCAATCCGCGCGCAGGATGCTGTGCGCGCTGGCAGAAGCTCGTGATAACGGACCAGAGTGATGTGAAAGTAGCAAGGTGAGGAGATTCCAGGAGCCCCACCAGACCGGCCCCCAGACCCGCGTGGAAGATGCTGGTCCCGCTGCGGGTCTCAGCAGACATGGCTGCTCTGCCCAGCAGGCGCAGCTGAAGGCTCGTGGATTGGGACGAGGAGCAGGACTAGAACCACTTCCCGGGATTGTCCAGGGGGGGCCTCCAGTTTCCGCGGGACAGCACACCTCCCGGAGCCACGACGTTGTTCCGCGTGGAGCCGGCTGGCCCCAGTCCGAGCAGCGCAGTCCGCGTGGGAAGGTCGGCCCTGTGCGTCCTGCAGGCCGGCAGCATGATGGTCCTCTGCGCCGGCTGCGAGCGGCCCATCCTGGACCGCTTCCTCCTCAACGTGCTGGACCGAGCCTGGCACGCCAAGTGCGTGCAGTGCTGCGACTGCAGCTGCGCCCTGACGGAGAGGTGCTTCTCCCGGGACGGCAAGCTCTACTGCAAGCTGGACTTCTTCAGGTAACCCCGGACACAGCCGGGTCTGGACCTGCAGGACGCGAGGGGAGGGGAGGGGGGCGCAGGTCCAGGCAGGTCCGAGCCCCGCGAGCCGCTTCCGGCCAGGACGAACCAGAAATATAACCTTTTATTTCAAAAGGAATATTATTTCATTTTAGTGGGACATTCCACTTAAAATGCATTTTAGTTCATAGAAATATTGCTTTAAAACCATCCTCTGTATTAAATAATCACTTCTGAGATCTAGATAAATATTATTATCATTATTATTATTATAACTAATAAAAATAAATCAATAAAATAATCATAAAGATCTTATTATTATAATGTTTGGTAGATTTCTTCCCGCTCCATCAGGCTCCATCCCTCTTAGCATCACTCTGTTTCTGTTATTTTCTCCCAAATTGTGGAATGACATGGGGGGGGGGGGGGGGGGGGGGGCAGGTTGGCCTCGCGCGGCCTTGGCCGCCACGTTACTGCGGGTCTCCGTCAAGCCGCGGATTGAAATGGGCCCATTAGCAGGACGGCAGTAATCACCCTAATGTGTCCATTTGTTGTGGAAGGGGGGGGGGGGGGGGGGGGGGGGGGGGGCGTGCATGTGAAAGGGGGACAGTGGAGCCATACGCAGAGACAAGCCTACATTAGAGGGAAACAATGCTCCACAAAACACAAGCTTGCTTTCTCCCAGAGGTGCACACACACACACACACACACACACACACACACACACACACGGACCAGGTACACCGGGCATCACACATCAGCTCCTAAAATATGTGAAAAACATCCAAGTTGTTCTGAAAGCTGATTTCTTTGTGTTTGTGTCGGCGAGGCGCGTGCGCGTGGATTAGGAGCAGATTTCCACGCTAAGATGTTGCTGCTCCGCTTAATCCCATAATATCTCCTCAGTTACAATGTGCTGATTGTCACTAATGCGTCCTGCGTGGGTTATTGTCACGGAGCCGCCATCACGTCTCCTTTCTTTCCTTCTTTCTGGCTGTTAATATTCTGAATATATTAATATACTGATTATTTATATTCTCATTATTTATATTCTCATTATTTATGTTCTCATTATTTATATTCTCATTATTTATATTCTCATTATTTATATTCTCATTATTTATGTTCTCATTATTTATATTCTCATTATTTATATTCTCATTATTTATATTCTCATTATTTATGTTCTCATTATTTATATTCTCATTATTTATGTTCTGTTTATTTATATTCTAGATATTAATCCTTCCTGTCTTGTAAATAAAAGGTTTTATTTCTAATAATCTATTAACACATTTTTACTTGAATTATTTATATTTCATTTGAACATTTTAACATTTTTAAACCTTTGATAAAAAGCCTGTAATTTACAGACAGGTTATAAAATACAACTGTTGTTTTTAACACACACACACACACACACACATTGTGGCACTCTGTTGTTTTTAAAGGGAGGTGTAAATAAAGTTGTATTTTATTGTGACATGAAAATGGAGAATAAGGTAAAATGTGCTGAAATGCTCGTGCATGAAGGCCTGAAGGTGTGTGCGTGTGTGTGTTCCGTGTGCAGGAGGTTCGGCACCAAGTGCGCGGGCTGCCTGCAGGGGATCTCCCCCAGCGACCTGGTCCGCAAGGCGCGCAGCAAGGTGTTCCACCTGAACTGCTTCACGTGCATGGTGTGTAACAAGCAGCTGTCCACGGGAGAGGAGCTCTACGTCATCGACGAGAACAAGTTTGTGTGTAAAGAAGATTATCTGAGTTCCGGAGCCATCAAGGAAGTCAACCTGAACTCAGGTGAGGCGGCGCGCGCGACTTCACAAGATCCACGTTTTACTGTTTCTGCTCAGAAAGTTGATTTATCATCATAATAATAATGATTATATTATTATTATTATTATCATTATTATTATTATTATTATTATTAACAACAACAACAACAACAACAACAACAACAATTATTATTATTATTATTATTATTATTATTATTATAAATATAATTATAAAAAGGCCGTTTGAGGTGTAAAATAAAAGATGCAAAAGCTGAGATTTGAGTTTTTTTTCTGTGTTGGTTTTTGTGTTTTGTTTGTTTTTCTTTGTTCGTTTTTTTGTGGGGGGGGTGTTGTTTCTTTCTTTCTTTTTTTTTTTTTTCTTTTTTTTTTGTTTGTTTGTTTGTTTATTTGTTTTTATTTGCGCTCGCGGAGCATCTCCAAACAAACTCTTCCAATATTTTCCTCCTCTGTTGCTGGACGTGGACGGACAGTGTGTGTGTGTGTGTGTGTGTGTGTGTGTGTGTGTGTGTGTGTGTGTGGTCGTGCTTAAAATTAAAGAAGGACGCACACACACACTCGCGCGCGCTAAAGCTGTAAAACACCTTATTTGATCTTTAATAATATTCGCACATGCGCATTTATTATAATTTGTTTTATTTCCGCCTTTAATCAGAAAAAATGTTTCATTTTTTTATCGTTTATTTTCGGATTTATTTTCTTTTATTTTATTATTAAATATGTAAAAAATCCAACTGTTTTTAAACAAATTAAATGTTATTATTATTATTATTATTATTGTTGTTGTTGTTGTTAATAATAATAATCATAATAATAATAATATTGTTATTATTATTGTTAATATTATTATTGTTGTTGTTGTTATTATTGCAGCTCATATTTGGCTTTTTGCTGCAGATCATTTTAAATCAGATAATTGTGATGCGTAATGATAACCAGACCTAATTACCCCCCCTCCCTCCCCCCATGTTTGTTTTCCCCGCGCTCCCCAGTGTCCTCGTGCACGGACAGGAGTCTGTCTCCGGACCTGCAGGACCCGATCCAGGACGACATCAAGGAGACGGACAACTCCACGTCCTCTGACAAGGAAACGAACAACATAGAGAACGAGGAGCAGAACTCGGGGGCCAAGCGGCGGGGGCCCCGGACCACCATCAAGGCCAAGCAGCTCGAGACGCTGAAGGCGGCCTTCGTGGCCACGCCGAAGCCCACGCGCCACATCCGGGAGCAGCTGGCGCAGGAAACCGGACTCAACATGCGGGTCATCCAGGTGAGCCGCGTCGTGCGCGAGACAGACGTCCAAACGGCACGCGCACCATCAGCAACATGCACGAGCCTGCGCCGCGCGCGTGGCTCCGTGTTTTATTGATATGAATAAGATGGAGTCTGATCAGGACACTACCTGGAAATGATTTCTACATGTTAATGTGCAGGAAATCTGACCAGTGACGTCAGAATGTCGTCAGTGACGTCAGGATGTCGTCATTAAATCTTCAGCTAATCAGATCTATTGATAAGAAAGATGTTGAGTGAAAAGCTGCAGTTTATTTCGGAAACGATGCACTTTGCAGAGCCGTGAAATTCCACAAAGCTGCTTTCGTTTTTCCTTCTGCCAGGGGCGCACACACACACACACACACACACACACACACACACACACACACACACACACACACACACAGGAGCAGACTGTGTCAGGATGATTAGCACCATCTCTGCCAACTGTGATGTGGCTTTTTGTGCACTCGCTGTAATTATCGCTGATTTCACAGATTTACATCCCACCCTCCCCTTTCCCACCTCTCCGCTTTACTCACTTCCAGCCCGTTTCCACGGCACCGCCCCGGCCTCACACACCGCAGGCGCCTCGGCGTGTGTGTGAGCTCCGCTCGGTCAGTCCGTCCCTCCACCTTGCTGCGTGTTGCTTGGAGCCAAAATGGAGGCTGTGTGGTCATGTTGGGTGTGTGTTAACTGGAGTGGACGCGGGGAGCCACGCTGCTCCTCCAGTGGGGATGTAATCCCTAAGCAACGCTCTCTCATGGGAAGCCAGAGCATTTCCATAAAAACCTCCCCTACAGTCAGAGGACTGTTCTCCAGAAGCAGGTGTTGCCTTGCTGCTGGAGCACGCAGAGCGGAGCCTAAGTGGTGTGTTCTGTGTGTGTGTGTGTGTTTTTGTTAATCTGCAGCACAGTGGGATTCTGCCTGTGGTGTAGCCTAGCATGGTGTGTGAACACACATCATTATGCAGCAGCGAGGCACAATGTGTTATGTGCTTATAATGCAAAGACATTCCTCCATATGGTGTCAGCTCCTCCTTTGTTCCTCTTCAGAGGAAGTTTATTCATCATATTCTGGTTTTAGATTCTGCTTCACAGTTTGGTTCTCCATGTGGACTTACAGCGAGGTGTGTGATGGTGCGTTCAGGTGCATCGTGTGGCAGGGAAATGTCTTCATGTGTCTCCTCCTGCAGCACAAAGCCCACAGCTCTGATAATTAGCCTGGCAAAGTGACCAGCGCCGCGGCGGCACCAGGAAGACGTCCCAGGTTAAGTTCACGCTGCTTTTCTCTGCGTGTGGGACTGGGAGGTGGATGGCTCGCCTGGATTTCAGCCCAGAAGCCACGGAGAGTCAGGCTTTCTCATCCGGTTGTGAGAAACAGATGAAAGTTTCTGAAAAAGGCTTTAAAAAGAACAAAAGTTGACTTCCTGACATCGTTTCAAGGCTGAGTCGCAGATTTTAGCATGAAGTGTGAAAGAGGCTGAATGAGCGGAAGTCTGAACGCTGCTCTCTGCTTCAGGTCTGGTTTCAGAACAGAAGATCCAAAGAGCGGCGAATGAAGCAGCTGAGTGCGCTGGGGGCCCGACGCCACGCCTTCTTCAGGGGCCCCAGGAGGATGAGGCCTCTGGGGGGGGAGGCTGGAGGACGCAGACATCCTGGGACCCGGCGCTTACGGCTACTACGGAGGTAAGGAAGCCGTTCTGAGACGTTGTGCTGCTGGAAGCAGGTCTTCTGTCCGAAACACACCGCCGTCCCCGAGGAGGAGACTCCTGTTTCACACACCTCATCCCCACCGTGAAGGATCTGAAATCATCCAGAAGGAGCGCGTGAGGAGCCCGATGCATCACAGGAAGGTTGCTTCAGTCCCGCTGCAGCGACGGATGGAAGGTCGTGTTGACATGAAACAACATGGAGGGATGATGCTTGTTTCTCTCAGTCTGAGTGGAAAGAGCTGGATCAGCGTGTCCCCGACGTGGCATCATCCTCCTGTCCTCCTCGCAACCCGCCGTGACTGAAGCGCCGGATGAAGCTTGTTTTAACGCTGCAGCTTCCGCCTGATTGCACGGTGACCCTGCAGCCGAGCGGCGCCGCAGAAAGGAAACAAAAGACAGACGCAGGTTCCAACCAGCAGCTCAGGTGTGAAGACCTGCATCAGGAACGGCTCCGACGTGAAGCCGCTGAGAGGCCTCCGACCTCTGACCTCGCCAACCATCTGAAAACCAGACGTCAGAAACATTTGTGGCCAACAGGAGTGTCGGGGATTTGATCCGGAGGCGGGTGGACAGAGAGGAAGAAATCTGTGGTGGTCTCTGCGGGGGGGTCTCAGCGTTGAGGATACAATAAACTGGAGGCTGGGATGAAGGGAGGAGAAACCAGAGGACCTCCATCCCTCTGCTGTCCCTCCAGCCTGCTCGCCTGGCGTCCCGCCGCCACCGCCCGGCGAGGAAAGCCTGGTGCGATGTGTGAGTGTAATTATAGTGTGCAGGGCTAACGCTGCCTTCCACACACCCCCCCCCCCCCCCCCCCCCTTGTCTTCCTCCCGCACATAAACACACCACGAGCTTCTTGTTTATTCTCAAGGTCGGCCAGAAGTAGCGCGGCTGCTTCTGGCATCAGATAATTAGCATGTTTGGAAAAGCGGCGCATTGTTTCCCCTGATCAGAGATTCCAATTAGCAGCAGATATTCCTGCTATCTGACCTGTTGGCGACGGATCCTCTGCGCTCAGACTGGATGGCAGGGAGAGGAACATCTGCTGGCAAAGCTCCTGCAACATCTGGAGCTCCGGGGGAAATCTGCCATTGATCCCCATGGAAGCTGCTGCTCACACAGAACGGCTCCAATCAGAGGGTTTCATTACTGTTAATGGATCCAAAGTGAGCCTTTCCAGCCCAGCCTCACCAGAACACGTGCAATGGGACCATTTCCCACCAGTCCCAGCACGCTGCAGCGTCACCAGGACGCTGAACGGACCGACCTTTGACCTGCCGACTGCTTCTCGTCACATCCGAGCCTAAAGAACAGGAGGAAGGAGTGGCGAGGAGGCGGCGTGATGGTGCAGGAACACACAGAGCACAGCTTCCTGTCATCCATTCCTCCACGCCAGCTGGCGTCACAATTCAATTCTATTTAATTCAATTCAATTCAACTTTATTTATATGGTGGCAAATCACGGCAATGCCATCTCAAGATATTTTATAGACAGGAAAAAAACACAAACACACTCATTCCCTCCCGCTCCAACCTTCGATTGTACCGGTTGCCATGGACAATGAATTATTATTAACTCAACAGCTGACTGATGTATGCCAACAAACGTTTCTTTGGTTCCCTTCGATGTTAGCATAACAATAAGTAAAAAAGCAGTTTTGTTCAGGATTCTGGAGAAAATAATGGTAATAATCTACCATCAACACACTTTCAGAGCAAATCGAAGCTCCATGAATCGCGTTTTGCTCATGTAAACAACTATTTAAATGTTTTGTGTTCAGTATTTACTGTACTTCTGCTGACAAAAGCTTGAGCTAAAGCTAACCGTATTTAGCGAACAGCAGCTCAGGTGTTGACAGCAGACTGATAACACATCTGAATCATTTCACACTATCTCACCTTCAGCACATTCAGACGCACGACAAACACGTTGCAACACGCCGCTGCCATGTTTCAGTACTGGTTGATGGTTAATTAGCATTAGCAATGTTACAGTCCTGGCTGTTGGTTGATTAGCATTAGCAATGTTACAGTCCTGGCTGTTGGTTGATTAGCATTAGCAATGTTACAGAGCTGGCTGATCTTTAATTAGCATTAGCATCACTACAGTACCGGCTGATGGTTAATTAGCATTTGCATTGTTACAGTACTGACTAACGGCTGATTAGCATTATCAACATTACAACTTCTGCTCAACATTAATTAGCATG
>NC_136615.1:5781868-5899368 GCF_933228915.1 Telmatherina bonti
TACAGTATTTGCTGATGGTTAATTATTATTAGCAACATTACAGTACTGGCTGATGGTTAATTAGCATTAGCAATGTTACAGTACTGGCTGACGGTTAATTAGCATTAGCAATGTTACAGTACTGGCTGACGGTTAACCAGCATTAGCATTGTTACAGTACAGGCTGAATGATAATTAGCATGAGCAACTTTTAACTCACCTGTCCAGAAGGAAAGCAGCAACCTTTTGGCTTTGAGTCCCTTTGCTTCCACCAGTCAGCACCAACTCTTAAAAGCTTGAGTGAAGTTTACGCTCATCTGGCTTGAATATTAGAAATGTAACACAAGAAAACACATTTCTATCATAGACTGTATATAAAAGATGGGCGGAGTCTCTGTGACGTCACCCGTAGGTTTCTGAAGAGCTGAACTGAAGCTCGGTGGGCGGTTCCTACCATCACCATCTTGGCAGGGGCATGCGCGTAGTCTCGCCCGAAAAATACAAATATGGGCAAAGAGGTGGAGCTGAGAGGGGGGCTGTGAGCGAGGGGGGTGGAGCTCAGTTAGCTAAAAGCTAACCCGGAGCTAACAGGAGCTAACAAGCTAACAGAGGCAGGCAGGCTAAAGGTAAATCAGACTGTTAACCAACTAAAAACCGCGGTTGTTCTACATTCTGCCTTCTTACAGCGGGATGTTGAGAACCTGCCAATCAAAAGGACACGCCCCCTAAAGCAATAATTTAAATACTAATTTTTTTTTTGTAAAATGAAATCTTTGTTCCGCACCCCTCTAGACGTTCTGTGTTGATAAATGAATTGTTTTGATGAAAACACTGCAGTTATGACCTTTAAGGTGGATCTGTGGAGGGAAGTGAGGAAAGAATCGGCTTTGGATGAGTGTGGCTGTTTCCATGGTGATGGCAGGTGTTTACATCAGGTTCAACATTAACGCTTCATAGTTCCACATAAGATGGTAGAAACACTTTGATGCGTGCTAGACGATGGCTTCTGGTTTGCTTCTGTAGTGAAAGAAAACGGAAGAATTTGGGACAAACTTGGGAATTATCATTGGGAAGTTGGAGGCCTGAGAAAAAGACCGTGGTACGGCCGTGTGGAGCTTGATGTGGTCCAGTCACAGCCTCTCACGTGTTTCGAGCCGTAGCTGATGATGGCTGTTTCCTGCGTCAGCTTCCTGAATGCAGCGCTGGTGAAGCTCACGACGCTCCTGATGTTTCCTAACCTGCAATCCACAAACACACCAAGCAGTTTGAACGTAAAATGACTTCAAACATGCAAACGTTCATATTTTGCAGATATTTTCATCAGATGTGGTCGATTCGTGCTCCTCATCTTCAGCGTTCTCACTGCTGCGTTCAGGTACTGGTGGAAAGCTGGGTCATCTGGATGTTAAGTGGATTTTCTTCCACAGTTGTTTTTCTCCTCCGTCTGTGTGTGTGTGTGTGTGTGTGTGTGTGTGCAGAAACACTCCGTTTTAAAGTTAAAACATCGAAAATCACGACCACTGATCAGATTTCTATATTTACACGCGTCTTGGTTGCTGGAAACGGCAGCCTGGATTCCAATCCGTTGGTTTCCTTACATAGACTGTTAAAATTGGCTTTCATTCTGGTTTTTTTCCTGTCTGTAAAGCGTCTTGAGATGGCGTTGCCGTGATTTGACGCTATATAAAAAAAGTTGAATTGAATTGAATTCCAGCTAATTAGCACGTTTCACCTGCTCTGTTGACTGATAAATGAGACATAAAGCCGTGGCGATGATGTATGGTGGCCTGCAGCGTCCTGAAGTCTCCTGTTTGTCTGGTTGCCTCCATACTGGCGATGAAAACACACACTGGAGCCTTTATGGTGTGATTTCGGATCGTCGTACCTGCAGGTAGAGGTGTTGCGCTAAGCTAGCTCCTCCTGGATGGTGATAAATATTCGGTTATGGTGTAAATCACCTCATGATCTGCATGCTTTGCTCATTTTACACAACACTTTTAGGTTAAATATCTTTATTTAAACGCTGAATTCCAGCAGAAACAGCAGATTCTTCGTCCTGCAGGTTGTATTCAGACTCAAAATGCAAACTGGACCATTAATTACCCAGACAGGAGTTCCTGTTGACAGCTTCCAGCGCTCTCTGAGCAGCAGAAACAAAGTCCCTCTGCAGCGCGAAGCACGAAGAAAAGTTCAACCTGAAGCCTTCAGTCGCAGCTGTCAGGCTGAAAAGCGTCACGAAGCCTCTCAGAGGCGTAAACATGCCAGTCAGCGTGGAACGACGGCGACAAAAAGCTGCTAATCCATCTGTGTTTTGGGAGAGTTTTCTTTGAAAGCAACACATTTCTGAGTGGATCCTGTTATTAACGTGTCAGGAAGAAGCTGCAATCGTTGTATTTTTAGTCGCACTCGAGCAGCTTTAACCTTCGTCGTTTCAGCAGAAAGTTTGATGCAGGAGTGACAGAAGAAACGGGCTTTTGTAACGTTCACCGCCTGGTCAGAGTCACCGCGAACAGGCCGGAGCGTCCTATTGGACGATCCCTCAGCTGCAGCAGGAGCCAACCAGCAGCTTCCATGTGGAAAAACACATCGTGGTCGTGGAGACGGTTTGGTCTCTCGACCCTCTCAGGAGGGTCAGACCAGAAACACAGAAACCACTGAGCCTGGTTCAGAAGGGTCCGGAGCGGCAGTAAAAGCTGCAAGGTTGGCGGGAAACCATCGTCTTCCAGGAGGGAAAACATCCTGAAAGGAACGTCTGCTGGAACCAGATGAAGGAACCCAGCAGCAAAACTCAGCAGCAGAACCCAGCAGCAGAACCCAGCAGAACCCAGCAGCAGAACCCAGCAGAACCCAGCAGCAGAACCCAGCAGCAGAACCCAGCAGAACCCAGCAGAACCCAGCAGAACCCAGCAGCAGAACCCAGCAGAACCCAGCAGCAGAACCCAGCAGCAAAACTCAGCAGCAGAACCCAGCAGCAGAACCCAGCAGAACCCAGCAGCAGAACCCAGCAGAACCCAGCAGCAGAACCCAGCAGAACCCAGCAGCAGAACCCAGCAGAACCCAGCAGAACCCAGCAGCAGAACCCAGCAGAACCCAGCAGCAGCACGTCTCTGGTTGGAAAGTTGGAGACTGAATCCTCAGCTGGAAGACATGACGTAGGACCTGGAAGGGCTGCAGGGCTGCAATCCACTTTGGAACTTTTCATCCAAATCCAGAAGTTTGGGTGGGGGGGGGGGGGGGGGGGGGGGGGGCTGTGGCGGTGCACGCCTGGCTGCGAGCTGAATGAGGGGAGATGGATGCGGCGAGAGAACTGAGGTGGACGTGTTTACACACTCCGATGGGGCTGCTGGAGACCAGCTGGCTTCAAACTGGCCTTGATCAATTCCTTCACTTAGACCTCAGCGGGGGGGGGGGTTGCACCGTGCTGGAGAAGCTGGGGGGGGGGGGGGGGGGTGTGCACTGCGAGGGGGTGGCTTGTAAAAGGTTTAACGTGGTCTTTCTCCTGTCCTTCCAGAGTACCAAGGCGACTATTACGGACCTGGAAGTAACTACGACTTCTTCCCCCACGGCCCGCCGTCCTCGCAGGCCCAGTCTCCGGCAGAGTCCCCCTACATCCTGGGTTCTGGGCCCGGAGCCATGGAGGGATCAGGCCACCACCCGTCAGACGACCAAAGGTTCACGGACATGATCTCTCACGCAGAAACCCCGAGTCCCGAGCCGGGCTTACCGAGCTCCCTCCAGCCTGTCCCGGGGGAGGCGTACGGAGGCGGACCCAGTCCTCCTTTCTCCTTGGCCAGTAACTCCAGTTACAGCGCGCCAATGTCCCACCAAGGCCAGGAGATGGGGGAAACCACGGCCTGGTAGAGGGACAGGCCGCAGGGACCATTCCCGGGCTGGATGTCAGCCCACTTCCTTCAGGAGAAACAAAACAAAGCGGGAAAAAGGCGAGTTGGGAATTTCTACAGACTTTTCCATTAATGTACGGATTTTCAGACTGATGGGAACAGATGGAGGACGAGACGGTCGTTCCCTTCCTGGACAGCAGGACTAAACAACAACCCCACCCACCTTCCCCTCCATGTCAGCGAAGGTTTCAGGAAAGCTAAATGGGGGGGGGGGGGCGTCAGGTTTTTCCTTATTTCTTCATAAAACGGAGCAAAAATCACTGAATTTCCATCTGACGGGCTTCAATACTCAGTTACAAACACACCCGTTGCCATGCCGACGATACACCTTAAATCTTGTTTTCACACACGTCAAATGAAAAGGCTGCTGCACACACACACACACACATCCCACGCACACACACGTGCACACCGGCTCTTTTAATGCACAAAAAGTGTTCTTGATCGTAGCTTGAACGAAGGATGTCTATACCATTATTCAAAACACGAACACAATTAAACCGACACTTGTACCCTCCCACACACACACACACACACACACGCACACACACACACATGCACAGGCAGCTCACGCCCATGCAGGCGGCCCTGATAGTTGTGCTCCGCTCGCTGCTTCACCTGACCTTCCTTTGTTACTGTCCCTTTTAAAAAAAACATGTTTTAATGGAAATGATTTTCAAAAGAACATTGAACCCATAATGGAGAACGTCCTTCAGCAGCTGAGGTCTCCTTCCTCTAAAGACACGAGACAAAAGAGGGGGCAGACAACATCTGTGACACGACCGCCGCGCGCTCCGAGGCGCTTGTCGCCATCTGCTGGCTGCACGCCGCGCTGCGCTCGCCGTCTCACCACTCATTCAGCTTCTGTCTCTTTCTGCAAACAGTTCAGGGTCAAACGCTGGAAAAAGTCGCTCTTTGTGGAAACAAATTGAATTCCCAGTTTCAGCTCATTCTGCCGGCGCCGTCTCCTCACACGTGCACGCCACTTTGCTCTACTTGAAACATGGTTTGTTTCCTTTGGTTGTTGTAAAACATCTGGGAAGAATGTGTCTTCATGTACCCGGATATTCTTGGATACAGATGTGTGTGCATGTGTGTGTGCTTGCTCGTGTGTGTGTGTGTGCGCGAGAAGTGGGGGCAGAGGGGGGGGCAAGGCTGTATAATTTCTATGTAAATAGCACTGGTAATAAAACCTCTCTTCCAACTAGAAGACGTGGCTTTCTCCTTCAGCTTCGGCCTCGTGGTTTCAGGGAGCGTCTGCTTTCTGGACCTGGAAAATCACCGATCATCAAGCTGACGTTTGTTTTCCTGCTGCAGGCTTGATGTGATGAAACTCTGCACCAGACGTGATGGAAGGAGTTCAAATTCATCCCAGCACAGAACTGGTGGGAAACACAGAAATTAGGCAGGTTTTATTAAAGATTAATGGCCTGTAACGGCAGTTCTGCCGTTTTTATATCCATTAAATCAGTTTTTATTCATTCAGTCATTAATTAAAACTTCTTTATACATTTTTCTTCTCACAGAATAATTCAATCAAACTTTATTTAAAAAGTACTTTTCATATAAAAGTGCTTCATAATACAGAATTAATATAAATAGATTAAACATTTAACTTTAAAAAAAAAATTTTTTTTACCACTTTTTGTCTTAAAGTGTTTTTTTTTTAAATCCATTACATCAAAATTTCCTTGAACTTGTTGAATCTAGAAGAAGATCTCAGCAGATGAGTGCTTCAGGTGACGTTTCCTCCTCTTCCAGCTCCGTTTCTGCTCCTCATCTCCTTCCAAAGGAGGAAAATCCACAGCGATGATCTTTCACAGCCAGCCAAAGAAAATCCGTCAAATTAAGTCAACTTTATTCAGAAACAAAAACAAGTCAGACCAAAACGCTGCAGGACTTGTAAAAACATGCTAACAATTAACAACAGTTAATTATGGAGTGATTTTCAGCTGCAAATATGAATGAAAACCATCTCAGCATTGTTCCAATTATTCTCTTTCTTATTTATTTCCACAGTAAAACAAATAAATCTATGAGCAGCGTTGTGTATGCAGACACACTCAGTCCAGCTGTTCTGTAAACATCTGCAAAACAAAACAATATTTATCTAATGAAGGTTTTTTATTTTTCCTGACTGGGTTCAGACTTTTATTTAGTTTATAAATAAAATAAAAATCTAACCAGCAAATTAATTCTAAGCATGGGGGTGGGGTTACATGGTTCTGTTTCACCGATAGACTAAAAAACAAGAAAAAAACCCAAAAAATAAAAATGAGGTAAATGTTGCTTAAAATAATATTAATTATCTGCCAATAGTACAAGAAAATTAGGCGTGTCAAGACTTCCCAAAACAAGTAAAAATACTCTTAAAACAAGAGGAATTCTCTGGCATAAAAACTAAGAATTATCTTACCTTTCAAAAAATAAGCATATGTGTCCTCAGTTTAAGATTTTTAATCTTATTTAGATTTCAGTTTTTGCAGTGAACTTCCTGCCCCTGAGAGGAGCATCATGATCATACAGTGTGCACAAATATCTTTAATACAAGGGCAATGTGGAATATAAATAAAACTGAAGAACATCAACACTTTAAAAACAATAAATAAGATGAGTTAATTAAACAAAAAATAAAAGAAATCTTAGGAACAAAATGATTATCAATATAAGATTATTTATATTTATTAAATAGGAAATAAAAACATGTCAAAGTAAAATAATAAACTAAATATAACAAAGTGTGACAGCCTGCAGCAGCATCTTCCTGACGTCTGATTGGTCGATCATGATCATGTGATACAGAATGAACGAACTGTTGCAGGGCTTCAGATGCTGGTTTACCGCCCAAAACAAAAACGGGGCTCATCTGGCTTTGGTCTGGACACAGAACAACCAAAAGTCCAGTTCTAGAGGGCCTCTGGTCTACAAGGGCCCAAAAGGCCTCAGATCCAGGAGGCCTCCGGTCCACAAGGGTCCACAAGGGTCCAAACGGACGGTTCTAGAGGGCCTCTGGTCTACAAGGGCCCAAAAGGCCTCAGGTCCAGGAGGCCTCCGGTCCACAAGGGTCCACAAGGGTCCAAACGGACGGTTCTAGAGGGCCTCCGGTCTACAAGGGCCCAAAAGGCCTCAGGTCCAGGAGGCCTCCGGTCCACAAGGGTCCAAACGGACGGTTCTAGAGGGCCTCCGGTCTACAAGGGCCCAAAAGGCCTCAGGTCCAGGAGGCCTCCGGTCCACAAGGGTCCACAAGGGTCCAAACGGACGGTTCTAGAGGGCCTCCGGTCCACAAGGGTCCACAAGGGTCCAAACGGACGGTTCTAGAGGGCCTCCGGTCTACAAGCGCCCAAAAGGCCTCAGGTCCAGGAGGCCTCCGGTCCACAAGGGTCCACAAGGGTCCAAACGGACGGTTCTAGAGGGCCTCCGGTCTACAAGGGCCCAAAAGGCCTCAGGTCCAGGAGGCCTCCGGTCCACAAGGGTCCAAACGGACGGTTCTAGAGGGCCTCCGGTCTACAAGGGCCCAAAAGGCCTCAGGTCCAGGAGGCCTCCGGTCCACAAGGGTCCACAAGGGTCCACAAGGGTCCACAAGGGTCCAAACGGACGGTTCTAGAGGGCCTCCGGTCCACAAGGGTCCACAAGGGTCCAAACGGACGGTTCTAGAGGGCCTCCGGTCTACAAGGGCCCAAAAGGCCTCAGGTCCAGGAGGCCTCCGGTCCACAAGGGTCCACAAGGGTCCAAACGGACGGTTCTAGAGGGCCTCCGGTCTACATGCCCAAAAGGCCTCAGGTCCAGGAGGCCTCCGGTCCACAAGGGTCCACAAGGGTCCAAACGGACGGTTCTAGAGGGCCTCCGGTCTACAAGGGCCCAAAAGGCCTCAGGTCCAGGAGGCCTCCGGTCCACAAGGGTCCACAAGGGTCCAAACGGACGGTTCTAGAGGGCCTCCGGTCTACAAGGGCCCAAAAGGCCTCAGGTCCAGGAGGCCTCCGGTCCACAAGGGTCCACAAGGGTCCAAACGGACGGTTCTAGAGGGCCTCCGGTTTACAAGGGCCCAAAAGGCCACGGGTCTAGAGAGCATTGGGGTCCACAATGGCTCTTATTTTGACTTGTTTAAAGACTTGAAGACAAATAAAATGTGAAAATGAACGAGGAGACCAGCGATGGTGAGCCATGGTCTCCCAGCAGACCTGAGGACAGACATCATCATCATCAGGTTTTACAAAATAAAAGCATGAATAACCTCAAAAACAGAGAAGAAAAGAGAAGACTGGAAGAAGCTGCTTCGTCGCAGTTTCTGTGGAGAGATTCAGCTCTGAACCGTTTTTACATCTTATTACCGTCACAAAACAAACGTGTAAACAGAAGCACAGATACGTGGTTCATGTCGCTGCAGAAAGAAAGACTCGCAGACATTAAATCATCTGCAGTTTGGATGTTGATCAGGTATAAAATAATTCAGTTTTCATGTCATTTTTTGAAAGTTATTTCTGCTATTTTCTGTTTGCACATTTCAAAGGAAATGGAAAAAAATAAACTAATTTAATTTCCATCTTCTTTTGATCGTTTGATTCGTTTGCTGTCAGGGTCACAATTTTATCTCTTAACTACTTAATTAAACATTCACACATCCAGAACCAGCAGAAATGACTGAAGGAAACCAAAAACCAGTTTTCTTTCTTTTGTTCTCAGTCACCCGATTAGATGCAAGCTCACCTTCAACTTCCTCACCTTCTGCACGACGATCCAACCAGCCAATCAGACGGCTGCATTTAGTCACCGAGACATGATGAAGACAAATGTAAAACTGTGCATCAGAATGAGGAAGAAAAAGGATTTCAGTGGCTGAACGCAGCGCGGTTGTTGATGTCAGAGGTCAGAGGAGACTGGTCAGACTGGTTGGAGATAATGGAAAGACAAGAGGAAGTCCAGTCAGAACTGGTTCCAACCAGAACATCATCTGAACCCGTCCATCCTGGAAGCAGATGTTCTCCAGCAGCAGAAGACCACAGCGGGTTCCCTCCTGTCAGTAAGAACAGGAAACTGAGGCTACAATTCACACAGACTCACCAGAACTGGACAATAGAAGATGGAGAAACGTTGCTGGTCTGATGAGTCTCCAGTTCAGCTCCACATTCACATGGTAGGATCAGAATCTGCTGGAAACATCATGACAACATGGATCCATCCTGCCGTCTGGATCAACGCTTCAGGCTGCTGCTGGTGGAATGGTTTCTGGTCCCAGTTTGGTCCCCTTGGTACCAACATGACCTGGTTTAACCTCCACAGCCTACCTGAGTCCTGCTGCTGACCATGTCCATCCCTTTCTGAGCACAGTGTAGCATCTTCTGATGGAAACTTCCAGCAGGATGATGCACCATGTCACAAAGCTCACATCATCTCCACCATGACGATGAGTTCACTGTCCTCCAACGGCTCCACAGTCACCAGATCTACATCCAGCAGAGCAGCTTTGGGATGAGGTGGAACGGGAGATTCTCATGGTGATGAGGTGGAACGGGAGATTCTCATGGTGATGAGGTGGAACGGGAGATTCTCATCATGATGAGGTGGAACGGGAGATTCTCATGGTGATGAGGTGGAACGGGAGATTCTCATGGTGATGAGGTGGAACGGGAGATTCTCATCATGATGAGGTGGAACGGGAGATTCTCATGGTGATGAGGTGGAACGGGAGATTCTCATGGTGATGAGGTGGAACGGGAGATTCTCATGGTGATGTGGTGGAACGGGAGATTCTCATGGTGATGAGGTCGAACGCGAGATTCTCATGGTGATGAGGTGGAACGGGAGATTCTCATCATGATGAGGTGGAACGGGAGATTCTCATGGTGATGAGGTGGAACGGGAGATTCTCATGGTGATGAGGCGGAACGGGAGATTCTCATGGTGATGAGGTGGAACGGGAGATTCTCATCATGATGACGTGGAACGGGAGATTCTCATGGTGATGAGGTGGAACGGGAGATTCTCATCATGATGAGGTGGAACGGGAGATTCTCATCATGATGAGGTGGAACGGGAGATTCTCATGGTGATGAGGTGGAACGGGAGATTCTCATGGTGATGAGGTGGAACGGGAGATTCTCATGGTGATGAGGTGGAACGGGAGATTCTCATCATGATGACGTGGAACGGGAGATTCTCATGGTGATGAGGTCGAACGCGAGATTCTCATGGTGATGAGGTGGAACGGGAGATTCTCATGGTGATGAGGTGGAACGGGAGATTCTCATCATGATGACGTGGAACGGGAGATTCTCATGGTGATGAGGTGGAACGGGAGATTCTCATGGTGATGAGGTGGAACGGGAGATTCTCATCATGATGACGTGGAACGGGAGATTCTCATGGTGATGAGGTCGAACGCGAGATTCTCATGGTGATGAGGTGGAACGGGAGATTCTCATGGTGATGAGGTGGAACGGGAGATTCTCATCATGATGACGTGGAACGCGAGATTCTCATGGTGATGTGGTGGAACGGGAGATTCTCATGGTGATGAGGTCGAACGCGAGATTCTCATGGTGATGAGGTGGAACGGGAGATTCTCATCATGATGAGGTGGAACGGGAGATTCTCATGGTGATGAGGTGGAACGGGAGATTCTCATGGTGATGAGGCGGAACGGGAGATTCTCATGGTGATGAGGTGGAACGGGAGATTCTCATCATGATGACGTGGAACGGGAGATTCTCATGGTGATGAGGTCGAACGCGAGATTCTCATGGTGATGAGGTGGAACGGGAGATTCTCATGGTGATGAGGTGGAACGGGAGATTCTCATCATGATGACGTGGAACGGGAGATTCTCATGGTGATGAGGCAGAACGGGAGATTCTCATGGTGATGAGGTGGAACGGGAGATTCTCATGGTGATGAGGCAGAACGGGAGATTCTCATGGTGATGAGGCGGAACGGGAGATTCTCATGGTGATGAGGTGGAACGGGAGATTCTCATGGTGATGAAGTGGAACAGGAGATTCTCATGGTGATAAAGTGGAACGGGAGATTCTCATGGTGATGAGGTGGAACGGGAGATTCTCATGGTGATGAGGTGGAACGGGAGATTCTCATCATGATGACGTGGAACGGGAGATTCTCATGGTGATGAGGTGGAACGGGAGATTCTCATGGTGATGAGGTGGAACGGGAGATTCTCATGGTGATGAGGTGGAACGGGAGATTCTCATCATGATGAGGTGGAACGGGAGATTCTCATGGTGATGAGGCGGAACGGGAGATTCTCATGGTGATGAGGTGGAACGGGAGATTCTCATGGTGATGAGGTGGAACGGGAGATTCTCATGGTGATGACGTGGAACGGGAGATTCTCATGGTGATGAGGTGGAACGGGAGATTCTCATCATGATGAGGTGGAACGGGAGATTCTCATCATGATGACGTGGAACGGGAGATTCTCATGGTGATGAGGCGGAACGGGAGATTCTCATGGTGATGAGGTGGAACGGGAGATTCTCATCATGATGAGGTGGAACGGGAGATTCTCATGGTGATGAGGTGAAACGGGAGATTCTCATGGTGATGAGGTGGAACGGGAGATTCTCATGGTGATGAGGTGGAACGGGAGATTCTCATGGTGATGAGGTGAAACGGGAGATTCTCATGGTGATGAGGCGGAACGGGAGATTCTCATGGTGATGAGGCGGAACGGGAGATTCTCATGGTGATGAGGCGGAACGGGAGATTCTCATGGTGATGAGGCGGAACGGGAGATTCTCATGGTGATGAGGCGGAACGGGAGATTCTCATGGTGATGAGGTGGAACGGGAGATTCTCATGGTGATGAGGTGGAACGGGAGATTCTCATGGTGATGAGGTGAAACGGGAGATTCTCATGGTGATGAGGTGGAACGGGAGATTCTCATGGTGATGAGGTGGAACGGGAGATTCTCATGGTGATGAGGTGGAACGGGAGATTCTCATCATGATGAGGTGGAACGGGAGATTCTCATGGTGATGAGGTGGAACGGGAGATTCTCATCATGATGAGGTGGAACGGGAGATTCTCATGGTGATGAGGTGGAACGGGAGATTCTCATGGTGATGAGGTGGAACGGGAGATTCTCATGGTGATGAGGTGGAACGGGAGATTCTCATGGTGATGAGGTGGAACGGGAGATTCTCATGGTGATGAGGTGGAACGGGAGATTCTCATGGTGATGAGGTGGAACGGGAGATTCTCATGGTGATGAGGTGGAACGGGAGATTCTCATGGTGATGAGGTGGAACGGGAGATTCTCATGGTGATGAGGCGGAACGGGAGATTCTCATGGTGATGAGGTGGAACGGGGTTCTGGTATTGGAAGTTGGACCTGATAAATATGCCTATTAGGGGAACTGAACCAGATCTTCTCCTTTGTCTGGCTGATCAGGGACAGAGGTTCTTCCGACTTACGTGCTTCGGGCAGCCTCGTCCTTCTCCAGGTCCCTTGAGCCCCCCCTCCCCCTCCTCCCCTGATCCTCTTTATCCCCTCCTCTGGCTCCGCCCCCATCTCTCTGTGGGGCCAGGTGGGCCGACTGTGGCCCTGGTCTGCAGTAATTTTCCCCCTGACTGGTTTTAATGTTAAAGGTAATGTGAGAGGGGACAGACAGACACCGTGTGTGTGTGTCAGGGTACATACATGTATAAATACATACACACTGACACACGGATGTGTGTGTGTTCTTCAGTCTTTTACCAAAAAGCTCCTCTTTATTTATTTCTTCTCTGCTGCTTCTGTTTACTCTCCAGAGTGTTTTCCTCCATTCTGCGTTTTATCACTTCATCTCCTCAGCTGCGTATCTCCAGCAGAGCGCGACACACTCACACACACACACACGCGTTAAAACTGCCAATGGGCCGGAATTAGCCTTCTCTATAAAAGTCCAAAACAAATCCACCGTACGTGCACACACACACATGTGCACGGGGACTCCAGTAACCCTCCACCAACCCTGCTAACCTTCACCTTTTCCTCACCCAGTAGCATCTGGTTATCACGCTCACACACAAAGGTGCACGCTCATATTTTGCAGCCTTTCTGCTGTGCAAACACACACACACACTTAAACACACACACACACGCGCGCGCGAGCTTGCACGCACACACACACAACAATCCCATTAACATCAGTGCTTTGGTAATGGATGTGTTTGTGGTGCGGCTGTGGGAGAGAGAGGAGAGACCTGAAGTAGCTGTTATAAATCACTCGCTTGTTCCCCCTCCCCCCTATCTCACACACACACACACACACACACACACACACACACACACACACACACACACAGACCCTCTATTGGCATCACTTCATGGGGCTCCCATTCACTGACTCTGCAGCAAACACCATCTCCCTTTCTCTCACATACATATGTGCCGATCCCCCCCCACCACCACCACCACACACACACACACACACACACACACACACACACACACACACACACACCGCCTGGGGAGGGGAAATCCTATTACCGTATGAAGAGGAGGAACACATCATTAATTACACACACATACTCCTTTACACACACAAACATGTGTGCATGCCAAACTTCCTGTGAACACACAGCGGCTGGTTGTCGGCCTGCAAATTTCTGTCAGCTGACACACACACACACACACACACACACACACACACACACACACACACACACTTCCTCTGCAGGAACACGTCAGACTGTGTGACAGAGTGAAGTTACGATCACCGAGAGAGATTTCAGGCAACCCGGACAGACAGATCAGGGATGTCAGATTTATCCTCGCTCTCAGCAGCATCTCAAGGTTCAGCAGAAAGATGGCTGCCATAAAGCCACGCTCGCGCTCCACAGAGCCGTGCACGGCCAGGCTGCAGGCCGGGTGTCCGTGCACCCAGGTGGACAACTCCTGGGCCACCGTCCTTTTTATTTTTATAAATGCAAAACAGAAATGTCTTCGTTCACTTTCAGGAGTCCAGAAATTATCTGAAGGCTGAAATATCAGCACGCACGCACGCACGCACGCACGCACGCACACACACACACACACACACACACACACCAGAAGGAAATGATCATATTTACTCATTAATATTCATGAAGTGATTTGTTATGTTTACACTGTTTTCTGTTCATTCAGTAGAATATTATTCATTTATTCCTTCAGAGACTTGCAGTGTGGATGAAGACTTTACCTTGTGTGTGTGTGTGTGTGTGTGTAAAACAATTACTTTACATGTTTAGATTAAATCTGCTGAACTTATCAGAAGTGAGCTCATTTTGTTTTTTTTCAGGACATTAAAAGTCCAACTTTGAGGCTGAAAGTTGAGTTTGAGGCAGAAACCTGCAGCGCTGCATCTCCTCCACACAACCACAGCGCCACCCAGTGGATCCACACCAACACTGCACCCTCACCTGCACACAGGTCTCCTCGGCAACCAGGACTGACACAAACAAACAAACAAACAAACAAACAAAGAGCCGACTCTGCTGCAGCCAAAAGATTTCCTGTGTTTGCTCAAACATCAAGAAGTACGAAGAAGGTGAGAAGATAAAGGAACGGCTCATTTGAAGCTGAGCAATCAGAGGAAACGTTGCATGGTTTGGCCTTTTTGGGTGTGTTGCACGAAGGCTTGCAGAGCCCCCCCCTCCCCCAGTTTGTACTGGGATATGGACGGTCATCGCAGAGTGAGTCAGACATGAGACACCAGCTGCATGTTTGTTTGTGGAAATGGAAGTGAAAACGTCTCGGTTTGTGGCTTCATCAGGGTGAAACCCCCGCCCAGAAAGCGGCAACGTGAACCGCCCCATGAGGTTGAAGGGACAAGGTCACGTTGGTTCTGTTCCTCTCAACACTGACAATAAATAAATGTGCACGTGGCACGACTTCTACCTGTAAACGTCCTCGGCTGCAGGAGGTGGGACTCCTGCAGAGTGTCGGACAGCGAGCAGCTCTCCACGCAGACCGCTGTTCAGTCATGCTGCTGCAGCACAGTGCTGCACAACATGGTCAATCACACAGCAGACAACAAAACAAAGATGAAATGCAAATAATCAACAATAAAACTGTGAAAAAGATCAATAAAATGAAATGGTTTGAGTTGTCCAAGCTGTCTACGTAAAGGCCAAGAAGGAAGACATGTTTCCTGCTGCAGGAGGCCAGATCCCAGACGATGAAAACCAGTATGACCAGTACGCTGGGCGGGAAGCGAACTGGGCCCATGTGGTCGAAGCGTTCCCTCCCAGACAGCCAGCAGATGTTTGTCCACCAGACAATCTGACTCCACAGCTTGACTAAGTTTTCTGTAACTCCACTTCACCGTGAGAAGCCAGACGTGTCCAGTCCTGCAGTCCTTCACGTGTTTCTCCACGTCTGTCTCAGCTGCTGGAACTTTCCACAGTTCCTGGTCCTGGACGGGACGTGGGAGGTCACATGACCAGTGCCTTTCAGGTACAGGTGGCGTGGATGAACTCAGTTTCACCAGGAGGAGAAATGAGGGAGGAAAACGATGCTACCTGGTTTGCTAAAACTTCAGATTTAATTTCCAGTAAAAGGATGGAACCGCAGCTCGGCGTGAAGACGGAGACGTGAGCCTCCTCGTTCTCCATCTCCTGGACTTTGGTTTGCAGGGAGAAGCACAGCTTTCTGGCCAAATGAGGACTTCAGAGAGAACAAAGTGGACTCTTCTCCAGACGTCGGGCTTTCAGGATGAACCAGGTGGAACTTAGTGGAAGATGAACCTGGTCCATCGGTTCAGGTTTGAGGACAAACTGAAGCAGGTCGTGGTGTTTCAGCAGGAAGTCTGCTGGTTTCTCTGCATGATGGTGTTTCAGCTTGTCAGACAAACCTTCCGACCTCCATCAGCCCATGTCACCGCTGATCTGCAGAGAAAACTCGTCACTGAGGAAAACTTCAGATTATTTCCTGCTGGACTCTGGTGTAGACGTATTTCACGTTGCCGACGTCTCTCTGCAGCCTGTGTGGAACTTTGTCTTCATTATTTATCTAAACCTGAGTGTTGAGTTTCCCTTCGTACCACAGGTCAGTGGGAACTCCCCGCCCAGCATGCTGACCCTGCTCCTCCTCGAGGATCGCTCCGCTCCTTCCAGAGAAATGTTTGCTTTTTCTTCCACACAATGCAGACTGTCATGCTGATGTCATGATACATGATTCTGATGTCACGGCTTCTCTCCGCGGAGACGAACATGAGCAGAAAACAGGTTTCAGGTAGAACACATCCTTGTCCGGCTTTGCTTTTATCCAAATGTTGACGTGTTTCACGTCTGATCGAGGAGGAGTCCAGTCTGGAGTCACGGAAGTTTGGGCCGACGTCGGGATGCAGGAGCAGCAAAGGAGGGGACAGGTGAAGACAGGACAGGTGAGGACAGGACAGGTGAGGACAGGACAGGTGAGGACAGGACAGGTAAAGACAGGGCATGTGAGGACAGGACAGGTGAGGACAGGACAGGTAAAGACAGGACATGTGAGGACAGGACAGGTGAGGACAGGACAGGTAAAGACAGGACTGGTGAGGACAGGACAGGTGAAGACAGGACATGTGAGGACAGGACAGGTGAGGACAGGACAGGTGAAGACAGGACTGGTGAGGACAGGACAGGTAAAGACAGGACTGGTGAGGACAGGACAGGTGAGGACAGGACAGGTGAAGACAGGACATGTGAGGACAGGACATGTGAGGACAGGACAGGTGAGGACAGGACAGGTAAAGACAGGACTGGTGAGGACAGGAAAGGTGAAGACAGGACATGTGAGGACAGGACAGGTGAGGACAGGACAGGTGAAGACAGGACAGGTGAGGACAGGACAGGTGAAGACAGGACAGGTGAGGACAGCACAGGTGAAGACAGGACAGGTGAAGACAGGACAGGTGAGGACAGGACAGGTGAAGACAGGACAGGTGAGGAGAGGACAGGTGAAGACAGGACAGGTGAGGAGAGGACAGGTGAAGACAGGACAGGTGAGGAGAGGACAGGTGAGGAGAGGACAGGTGAAGACGGGACAGGTGAGGAGAGGACAGGTGAAGACAGGACAGGTGAGGAGAGGACAGGTGAAGACAGGACAGGTGAGGACAGGACAGGTGAAGACAGGACAGGTGAGGAGAGGACAGGTGAAGATGGGACAGGTGAGGAGAGGACAGGTGAAGACAGGACAGGTGAGGAGAGGACAGGTGAAGACAGGACAGGTGAGGACAGGACAGGTGAAGACAGGACAGGTGAGGAGAGGACAGGTGAAGACGGGACAGGTGAGGACAGGACAGGTGAAGATGGGACAGGTGAGGAGAGGACAGGTGAGGAGAGGACAGGTGAAGACAGGACAGGTGAAGACAGGACAGGTGAAGACAGGACAGGTGAGGACAGGACAGGTGAGGAGAGGACAGGTGAAGACAGGACAGGTGAAGATGGGACAGGTGAGGAGAGGACTGGTGAAGACAGGACAGGTGAGGAGAGGACAGGTGAGGACGGGACAGGTGAAGATGGGACAGGTGAGGAGAGGACAGGTGAGGACAGGACAGGTGAGGAGAGGACAGGTGAAGATGGGAAAGGTGAGGTGAAGACGGGACAGGTGAGGAGAGGACAGGTGAAGACAGGACAGGTGAGGAGAGGACAGGTGAAGACAGGACAGGTGAGGAGAGGACAGGTGAGGACGGGACAGGTGAAGATGGGACAGGTGAGGAGAGGACAGGTGAGGACAGGACAGGTGAGGAGAGGACAGGTGAAGATGGGAAAGGTGAGGTGAAGACAGGACAGGTGAGGAGAGGACAGGTGAGGACAGGACAGGTGAAGACAGGACAGGTGAGGACAGGACAGGTGAGGAGAGGACAGGTGAAGACGGGACAGGTGAGGAGAGGACAGGTGAGGAGAGGACAGGTGAAGACAGGACAGGTGAGGAGAGGACAGGTGAAGACAGGACAGGTGAGGACAGGACAGGTGAAGACAGGACAGGTGAGGAGAGGACAGGTGAAGATGGGACAGGTGAGGAGAGGACAGGTGAAGACAGGACAGGTGAGGAGAGGACAGGTGAAGACAGGACAGGTGAGGACAGGACAGGTGAAGACAGGACAGGTGAGGACAGGACAGGTGAAGACAGGACAGGTGAGGAGAGGACAGGTGAAGACGGGACAGGTGAGGACAGGACAGGTGAAGATGGGACAGGTGAGGAGAGGACAGGTGAGGAGAGGACAGGTGAAAACAGGACAGGTGAGGACAGGACAGGTGAGGACAGGACAGGTGAGGAGAGGACAGGTGAAGACAGGACAGGTGAAGATGGGACAGGTGAGGAAAGGACTGGTGAAGACAGGACAGGTGAGGAGAGGACAGGTGAGGACAGGACAGGTGAGGAGAGGACAGGTGAGGACGGGACAGGTGAAGATGGGACAGGTGAGGAGAGGACAGGTGAGGACAGGACAGGTGAGGAGAGGACAGGTGAAGATGGGAAAGGTGAGGTGAAGACGGGACAGGTGAGGAGAGGACAGGTGAAGACAGGACAGGTGAAGATGGGACAGGTGAGGAGAGGACAGGTGAAGACAGGACAGGTGAGGAGAGGACAGGTGAAGACAGGACAGGTGAGGACAGGACAGGTGAAGACAGGACAGGTGAAGACAGGACAGGTGAGGACAGGACAGGTGAAGACAGGACAGGTGAGGAGAGGACAGGTGAAGACGGGACAGGTGAGGACAGGACAGGTGAAGATGGGACAGGTGAGGAGAGGACAGGTGAGGAGAGGACAGGTGAAGACAGGACAGGTGAGGAGAGGACAGGTGAAGACAGGACAGGTGAGGAGAGGACAGGTGAAGACAGGACAGGTGAGGACAGGACAGGTGAGGAGAGGACAGGTGAAGACAGGACAGGTGAGGACAGGACAGGTGAAGATGGGACAGGTGAGGAGAGGACTGCTGAAGACAGGATGGGTGAGGAGAGTACAGGTGAAGACAGGACAGGTGGGGAGAGGACAGGTGAGGACAGGACAGGTGAGGAGAGGACAGGTGAGGACGGGACAGGTGAAGATGGGACAGGTGAGGAGAGGACAGGTGAAGATGGGAAAGGTGAGGTGAAGACGGGAAAGGTGAGGAGAGGACAGGTGAGGAGAGGACAGGTGAAGACAGGACAGGTGAAGATGGGACAGGTGAGGAGAGGACAGGTGAAGACAGGACAGGTGAGGAGAGGACAGGTGAAGACAGGACAGGTGAGGAGAGGACAGGTGAGGACGGGACAGGTGAAGATGGGACAGGTGAGGATAGGACAGGTGAGGAAAGGACAGGTGAAGTGAAGACGGGACAGGTGAGGTGAAGACGGGACAGGTGAAGACGGGACAGGACAGGTGAGCAGAGGACAGGTGAAGACAGGACAGGTGAAGACAGGACAGGACAGGTGAGGAGAGGACAGGTGAAGATAGGACAGGTGAGGACAGGACAGGTGAGGACAGGACAGGTGAAGATAGGACAGGTGAGGACAGGACAGGTGAAGATGGGACAGGTGAGGAGAGGACAGGTGAAGACAGGACAGGTGAGGAGAGGACAGGTGAAGACAGGACAGGTGAGGAGAGGACAGGTGAGGACGGGACAGGTGAAGATGGGACAGGTGAGGAGAGGACAGGTGAGGAAAGGACAGGTGAGGTGAAGACGGGACAGGACAGGTGAGCAGAGGACAGGTGAAGACAGGACAGGACAGGTGAGGAGAGGACAGGTGAAGATAGGACAGGTGAGGAAAGGACAGGTGAAGACAGGACAGGACAGGTGAGGAGAGGACAGGTGAAGATAGGACAGGTGAGGAGAGGACAGGTGAAGACAGGACAGGTGAGGAGAGGACAGGTGAAGATAGGACAGGTGAGGAGAGGAAAGGTGAGGACAGGACAGATGAGGACAGGACAGGTGAAGATAGGACAGGTGAGGACAGGACAGATGAGGACAGGACAGGTGAAGATAGGACAGGTGAGGAGAGGACAGGTGAAGACAGGACAGGTGAAGACAGGACAGGTGAGGAGAGGACAGGTGAAGACAGGACAGGTGAGGAGAGGACAGGTGAGGAGAAGACAGGTGAGGAGAGGACAGGTGAAGACAGGACAGGTGAAGACAAGACAGGTGAGGACAGGACAGGTGAAGACAGGACAGGTGAGGAGAGGACAGGTGAGGAGAGGACAGGTGAAGACAGGACAGGTGAGGAGAGGACAGGTGAAGACAGGACAGGTGAGGAGAGGACAGGTGAAGACAGGACAGGTGAAGAAAGGACAGGTGAGGAGAGGACAGGTGAAGACAGGACAGGTGAGGAGAGGACAGGTGAAGACAGGACAGGTGAGGAGAGGACAGGTGAGGACAGGACAGGTGAGGAGAGGACAGGTGAAGACAGGACAGGTGAGGAGAGGACAGGTGAAGACAGGACAGGTGAGAAGAGGACAGGTGAGGACAGGACAGGTGAGGAGAGGACAGGTGAAGACAGGACAGGTGAGGAGAGGACAGGTGAGGTGAGGACAGGTGAGGAGAGGACAGGTGAGGAGAGGACAGGTGAAGACAGGACAGGTGAGGACAGGACAGATGAGGACAGGACAGGCGAAGACAGGACAGGTGAGGAGAGGACAGATGAGGACAGGACAGGTGAGGACAGGACTGGTGAGGAGAGGACAGGACAGGTGAGGAGAGGACAGGTGAGGACAGGACTGGTGAGGAGAGGACAGGACAGGTGAGGAGAGGACAGATGAGGACAGGACTGGTGAGGAGAGGACAGGACAGGAGAGGACAGGACAGGACAGGTGAGGAGAGGACAGGTGAGGACAGGACAGGACAGGTGAGGAGAGGACAGGACAGGACAGGTGAGGAGAGGACAGGATAGGACAGGTGAGGAGAGGACAGGACAGGTGAGGTGAGGACAGGACAGGTGAGGAGAGGAGAGGTGAGGACAGGACAGATGAGGACAGGACAGGTGAAGATAGGACAGGTGAGGACAGGACAGATGAGGACAGGACAGTTGAAGATAGGACAGGTGAGGAGAGGACAGGTGAAGACAGGACAGGTGAGGAGAGGACAGGTGAGGACAGGACAGGTGAGGACAGGACAGGTGAGGAGAGGACAGGTGACGACAGGACAGGTGAGGACAGCACATGTGAGCACAGGACAGGTGAGGAGAGGACAGGTGAAGACAGGACAGGTGAGGAGAGGACAGGTGAAGACAGGACAGGTGAGGACAGGACAGGTGCAGACAGGACAGGTGAGGACAGGACAGGTGAAGACAGGACAGGTGAGGAGAGGACAGGTGAGGACGGGAAAGGTGAAGATGGGACAGGTGAGGAGAGGACAGGTGAGGACAGGACAGGTGAGGAGAGGACAGGACAAGTGAGGAGAGGACAGGTGAAGATAGGACAGGTGAGGACAGGACAGGTGAGGACAGGACAGGTGAAGACAGGACAGGTGAGGAGAGGACAGGTGAGGACAGGACAGATGAGGACAGGACAGGCGAAGACAGGACAGGTGAGGAGAGGACAGATGAGGACAGGACTGGTGAGGAGAGGACAGGACAGGTGAGGAGAGGACAGGTGAAGACAGGACAGGTGAGGAGAGGACAGGTGAGGAGAAGACAGGTGAGGAGAGGACAGGTGAAGACAGGACAGGTGAGGACAGGACAGGTGAAGACAGGACAGGTGAGGAGAGGACAGGTGAAGACAGGACAGGTGAAGACAGGACAGGTGAGGAGAGGACAGGTGAAGACAGGACAGGTGAAGACAGGACAGGTGAGGAGAGGACAGGTGAGGAGAGGACAGGTGAAGACAGGACAGGTGAGGAGAGGACAGGTGAAGACAGGACAGGTGAGGAGAGGACAGGTGAAGACAGGACAGGTGAGAAGAGGACAGGTGAGGACAGGACAGGTGAGGAGAGGACAGGTGAAGACAGGACAGGTGAGGAGAGGACAGGTGAAGACAGGACAGGTGAGGTGAGGACAGGACAGGTGAGGAGAGGACAGGTGAGGAGAGGACAGGTGAAGACAGGACAGGTAAGGACAGGACAGATGAGGACAGGACAGGCGAAGACAGGACAGGTGAGGAGAGGACAGACGAGGACAGGACAGGTGAGGACAGGACTGGTGAGGAGAGGACAGGACAGGTGAGGAGAGGACAGGTGAGGACAGGACTGGTGAGGAGAGGACAGGACAGGAGAGGACAGGACAGGACAGGTGAGGAGAGGACAGGTGAGGAGAGGACAGGACAGGTGAGGTGAGGACAGGACAGGTGAGGAGAGGACAGGTGAGGACAGGACAGATGAGGACAGGACAGGTGAAGATAGGACAGGTGAGGAGAGGACAGATGAGGACAGGACAGTTGAAGATAGGACAGGTGAGGAGAGGACAGGACAGGACAGGTGAGGTGAGGACAGGACAGGTGAGGAGAGGACAGGACAGGTGAGGAGAGGACAGGTGAGGAGAGGACAGGACAGGACAGGTGAGGTGAGGACAGGACAGGACAGGTGAGGTGAGGACAGGACAGGTGAGGAGAGGACAGGACAGGACAGGTGAGGTGAGGACAGGACAGGTGAGGAGAGGACAGGTGAGGACAGGACAGGACAGGTGAGGAGAGGACAGGACAGGACAGATGAGGAGAGGACAGGACAGGACAGGTGAGGTGAGGACAGGACAGGTGAGGAGAGGACAGGTGAGGACAGGACAGGACAGGTGAGGAGAGGACAGGACAGGTGAGGAGAGGACAGGACAGGACAGGTGAGGTGAGGACAGGACAGGACAGGTGAGGTGAGGACAGGACAGGTGAGGAGAGGACAGGACAGGACAGGTGAGGAGAGGACAGGACAGGACAGGTGAGGTGAGGACAGGACAGGTGAGGTGAGGACAGGACAGGTGAGGAGAGGACAGGACAGGTGAGGAGAGGACAGATGAGGACAGGACTGGTGAGGAGAGGACAGGACAGGAGAGGACAGGACAGGACAGGTGAGGAGAGGACAGGTGAGGACAGGACAGGACAGGTGAGGAGAGGACAGGACAGGACAGGTGAGGAGAGGACAGGACAGGACAGGTGAGGAGAGGACAGGACAGGTGAGGAGAGGACAGGACAGGACAGGTGAGGACAGGACAGGACAGGTGAGGAGAGGACAGGACACGTGAGGACAGGACAGGACAGGTGAGGAGAGGACAGGACACGTGAGGACAGGACAGGACAGGTGAGGAGAGGACAGGTGAGGACAGGACAGGACAGGTGAGGACAGGACAGGTGAGGACAGGACAGGACAGGTGAGGACAGGACAGGACAGGTGAGGAGAGGACAGGACAGGACAGGTGAGGAGAGGACAGGACAGGACAGGACAGGACAGGTGAGGAGAGGACAGGACAGGACAGGTGAGGAGAGGACAGGACAGGTGAGGAGAGGACAGGACAGGACAGGTGAGGTGAGGACAGGACAGGACAGGTGAGGTGAGGACAGGACAGGTGAGGAGAGGACAGGACAGGACAGGTGAGGAGAGGACAGGACAGGACAGGTGAGGTGAGGTGAGGACAGGACAGGTGAGGAGAGGACAGGACAGGTGAGGAGAGGACAGGTGAGGACAGGACAGGACAGGTGAGGAGAGGACAGAAAACTGGTCTCTCCCACAGAAAAACATACGTGTTCTACATGTAGATGCGGTTTAGCGAGTCATGCGGCTGGAACATGTAGTTTACATGTGTCCATCTTGAGTGATTCACATGTGAATCATGTGTCAGACACATGCCAAGCTCATATTATTCACGTGATCTGCATGTGAAAACACATGTTGTATAAAGGTGGTGTGCAACTGAAGCACATGGCTGACGTGTGGTTTACATGTGTAATTTACACACGGTCCACACAGTGTCAACCTGGTGGAATTCACATTTCATTAACCTGTGGATGACATGAAAATGCACATGTGCATCCACATGTGGAGCACACCTGCATGTAAATAACTTGGTCAGTTAGAAAGCCATTCTGCTGGTTGCCTTGGTTACAACCAAACGTCCGTCCCTCTGTGAAATCTCTACGTCATTTCTGATTATAAACTATTAAACTGAATCGTGTTTTCCTTTTTGCGCCGAATGCCTGCAGTTCCTCTCATCACCACTAGGAGGCTCCCTAATCCGCACCGACGTCGTAAAAATGTACGAGTTTCGATCTGCCATCACACCAGAAAGTTTAGGGTGTTTTAATGTAATTATTGAAATAAAAATGTAAAATACCTGTACTTTCTATCATTTTAAACGAATTAATCCTGTATATACCTCTGCTGTACCACCCAGGAAATGTCTATTTATCAGAAATTAATCTACAAAGATGAGCAGATCATTTACATGATTCAGAATTAAATGTCTGAACATTAAATGTTGAACTAAAACAATCATTTCCAGTATGATGGTGAGGTTTTCTGTACCTGTAGCAGGTTTTGTTAACACATGCTGCTGTACGCGACTCTGCAGCATCTCCATAACTCAGATGTCTGGGTGTCATGGCAACAGTGACACATGCCACAGACTTTAGCCCAACAGCGGTGTTTAACATCCTGGAGGTGAGAACGTGTCCGCAGAGCTAAATGAAAACAAACTTCCAGAAAACAAACAGATAACACGGATTTTCAACAGGATGTTTTACACGTTAGCCTTTTCAATAGAGGCGTGTGCTCCATCCATCATCTCCTGAAGGTTTAATCCCATTTAGGGCGGAGGTGGAGGGGTGTGAGCGATCCCAGCAGGCGGGGTCGACAGTCCATCAACCTGGAAGCAGGGGCGCGGAGAAAGTCCAAGAGATTCCAGAGAAATAATAAGGATAACATGAGCCATTGTTTCTCTTTCTGATGTCATACATGCATTTCCTTTTCCATGATTCTTATAGTTAGGATATGAGCATCTCCTGAGTTGGAGTCTGCATGTACGGGACCCAACTGTCCAGGTTCTGCTCATTGCTCTTATAGTTATGGGTAGTCTAGCCATCCATTACTTATGTAGCAATGGAGATGTTACCTGATGCACTGAGAAGTACCTCGCTCCATTTCTCTAATATATTAATGTATAAATATATGACAACAGTGCCGTCTCTAACTTATTTCTCCTTTTTTCCGCAGGTCTTCCTGAATAAGTGCAGTTATACATGTTGTTCTGTCTTTCCTGTCCTCTCCACCCCAACCAGTCGAGGCAGATGGCTGCCCTCCCTGAGCCGGGTTCTGCCGGAGGTTTTCTTCCTGTTAAAGGGGAGTTTTTTCCTTCCCACTGTCGCCTCGTGCAGCTCAGGATGGGGGATTGGATCCAAGTCATGACTCGAGGCAATCAGTTGGTTTCTATTATAGGATATGTATGAATTGGCTTGAAATGATGTGGATGTAAAGTGTCCTGAGACAACATTGTTGTGAAGTGGCGCTGTACAAATAAAGTTGAATTGAATGCGTAGGATCGCATAAAAATATATCAACCAGAAAGCAACCTTTTTTCATTTACACTTTCTTCAGGACAGGGTGAGGGGCTTACACAGCTTCTAGAGAGTTCTTCTGGACGGGGGAGGGGCTTACGCAGCTTCTAGAGAGTTCTTCTGGACGGGGGAGGGGCTTACGCAGCTTCTAGAGAGTTCTTCTGGACGGGGGAGGGGCTTACGCAGCTTCTAGAGAGTTCTTCTGGACGGGGGAGGGGCTTACGCAGCTTCTAGAGAGTTCTTCTGGACGGGGGAGGGGCTTACGCAGCTTCTAGAGAGTTCTTCTGGACGGGGGAGGGGCTTACGCAGCTTCTAGAGAGTTCTTCTGGACGCGGGAGGGGCTTACACAGCTTCTAGAGAGTTCTTCTGGACGGGGGAGGGGCTTACGCAGCTTCTAGAGAGTTCTTCTGGACGGGGGAGGGGCTTACGCAGCTTCTAGAGAGTTCTTCTGGACGGGGGAGGGGCTTACGCAGCTTCTAGAGAGTTCTTCTGGACGCGGGAGGGGCTTACACAGCTTCTAGAGAGTTCTTCTGGACGGGGGAGGGGCTTACGCAGCTTCTAGAGAGTTCTTCTGGACGGGGGAGGGGCTTACGCAGCTTCTAGAGAGTTCTTCTGGACGGGGGAGGGGCTTACGCAGCTTCTAGAGAGTTCTTCTGGATGGGGGAGGGGCTTACGCAGCTTCTAGAGACTTCTTCTGGACGGGGGAGGGGCTTACGCAGCTTCTAGAGACTTCTTCTGGACGGGGGAGGGGCTTACACAGCTTCTAGAGAGTTGTCCTGGACGGGGGAGGGGCTTACGCAGCTTCTAGAGAGTTCTTCTGGACGGGGGAGGGGCTTACGCAGCTTCTAGAGAGTTCTTCTGGACGGGGGAGGGGCTTACGCAGCTTCTAGAGAGTTCTTCTGGACGGGGGAGGGGCTTACGCAGCTTCTAGAGACTTCTTCTGGACGGGGGAGGGGCTTACACAGCTTCTAGAGAGTTGTCCTGGACGGGGGAGGGGCTTACGCAGCTTCTAGAGAGTTCTTCTGGACGGGGGAGGGGCTTACGCAGCTTCTAGAGAGTTCTTCTGGACGGGGGAGGGGCTTACGCAGCTTCTAGAGAGTTCTTCTGGACGGGGGAGGGGCTTACGCAGCTTCTAGAGACTTCTTCTGGACGGGGGAGGGGCTTACACAGCTTCTAGAGAGTTGTCCTGGACGGGGGAGGGGCTTACGCAGCTTCTAGAGAGTTCTTCTGGACGGGGGAGGGGCTTAAACAGCTTCCAGAGCAGGGGTCGGCAAATGTTGAAAGAGCCATATTGGTCCAAAAAAACAAAAAACAAATATGTCTGGAGGCGCAAAAAATTAAAAGCCTTATATAAGCCTTATCATGAAGGCAACACAAGCTTTATGTATCTATATTAGCCTACTATCAAAATGACTAAGTTGGCTACAAATACATAATGAGCCTTAATGATAAAATGTTTATTTTTCCTGCAGTGCATCCTGTAGAGAATGACGCACCACGTGACTGCTCTGTTGTACGATGCCGCCTCATGTTTAACTTCATTACTATATTAATGAATTATGTTTCATTGCATTGATTAAACTAAAACAATGCAATGAAGAAATCTGATTTTTCATGTCATTTTTATTTTTAAGAATTCGACAAAAACAACAAAAAGGAATGTGCATAACGCGCCCCTTATCTGGGCAACAAACAGCGCAATAAAACGCAGCCTGCATTTATAAAAAATAAACCAGCAGTCTTTTAAAAAGGTAAAGTATATCAAATCAAATGAATAGTTTGATTTCTGCCAAGCAAGTCAGTGCGAGGGTAAAACGCAGCAGCATCCTCTTGTCTTTAGACACGCAACCAACGCAGCTATCCTCTGACCTGAGCACCATTACCAAGTGTCATTCCAGATATATACTGACAAACATCAGAAATCATCTCATAAAAACATCCACTTTGTTACTCAGTCTGTGTCTATGAAGGATGATGTTCTTACCCGTTTAATGTGACTTCTGTTTTCGGACATCACTGGTCGGCTTCTCAACATGTAAGATGTAACTTGTGCTGAATAAATGTCCCTGATTTGCTGATCGGTGATGTTGCCGCCATTTTAATGGTTCTTTTCCTTCACTGTCTTAGCGGAGAGGCGCATGTCTCTGATTTTCTGTATGATCTCGGTTTTGTTTTTGAAGTTAGCAAATACGTGTCCTGATATGTTGATGACTGACTCCTTCATGTAGTCACCATCTGTGAACGGTTTTCCACGCTTTATTATCTCCTGGGTTGCAACATAACTTGCAGCAGTAGTGGAGTTTGGAGATGCAATCCACTTAAATCTATTTTTGCGCTTCTCTAATTTCTCCAGAAGTAATGCAATCACACTTTTTCTCTCACTCCCAACTGGGTACTGGCTGCAAATGTAGCATGCTTTCCCTGGAAATGTCTTTCCACATGACTCTTTTTGTTATTTGACAACTTCTCGCTACAGAGCAAACATTCAGACAATCCTTCCACATTGGCAATGATTCGGTCCAAGAAACGTTGAATCCTCTGTTCTCCTCTGTTATTTTTCTCTTTTTCTCTTTGGGATCCATGTCCCATCACACAGCCCCGGTTTGTTTACAACGCCACCTGCCGGGCATCCCGCCCTGCTGATAGGCTATGTGTGTCGCAGGCTATGATGCAAATCTTCCTTGACAGAAATGTTAAAATTTAATATTTATGAATATACATACCTACATTATATATATATATATATATATATATATATATATATATATGAGTGTGTGTGTGTGTGTGTGTGTGTGTTAGAAATAAAAAATGAAAATAAAAAATGTAAATATGTAAACATGTAATAAACTATTATAAAAGTGTAAGTGAGGTCAAATATTGTAGAAGCTTTAATCATATTTTCTAACAAATTTGATCATCTATATACGTCTGCATGTTTGTACTGAAGCGAAAAGGAAATGTGCAGCTCATTTTACTGGTGCGACCGCTGGAGACCAGTCTGGTCACACTTGGTTCCAGCTGGTAAATGATTCAACAGGAGGTAAAATGCTGGAAAAAGCTGCGCTTTAGGTGAACATGACAGATCTGGAGCAGAAGAGGCGACTCTGAGAGGAACTCGACTCCTGCTGGCTGAGGTCTGCTGTGTCAGGATCGTCCTTCAGGTTCTTCCGCCTCCACATGCTGGAAATATGGAACAAACGCTGGACAAACGTTGGAGAAACACGGGATCCTGGCGTTCATGTGGGTGTTCCTGCTGCAGACCAACGGCAGCCTCCCTGTGCAGGACAAGGCTCTGCTGTTAGGAGAGGTTTGCCTGCAGGGAACTCTGCCAGGTGGGATCATACATGAGGTCTGCAGGCTGGAAGAAAACAGGCTGAGCACTGATCCGGCCTCCACTTTCTTTTCGTTTTTACACTTTTACTCATTTTACACAACTAAGCTACATCTTTAAAAGAGCTGATAAACTCAGGCGACACAGGAGGACCAGGCAGAGACCCAGATCCGTTTGCTGCCTGAAGATCCGGTCAGAAAGTCTCAACTTTCATAAGAGCTCCTTATTTTCCCAACAAGAGGGAAGGAGCGCCCACGCTTCCTTTCCAGGATGACCTGCTGTTGGAAAGATGCAGAGTCCTCCATCAGAGCCAAGCTGGACGACGTGCATCAGTCCTACAGCTCGCAGTGTGCACGAGGACAGAAAAGGTCTTATTTTAGATCATAATCCATACAAGTCAAAGAGTTTTAGGTGAAGTTTTTTGGAGAAAAACAGCTTATTTTCCATGTAGTTTTTATGCAAGTTGAAGATATAAAGTAATAATTATTATTAATGGGGAGGGAGTGGCAGCGAGGTGAGAGAGGGGGCTGAACCCTGGAGGCTGTCCCGGCTTCTCCTCTCTCTGGTACACCTGGAGATGTGTGACGTTTTCCGGTTGGGATTCATAAAGTAAAAATGAAATGATAAAAACATCACCAACAGGTCAAACACAGTGTTTTTCTCCAGTCCGGATGGGTGGGGGGGGGGGCTGCGGTGGGCCCTGCAGAATGCAAACAAACCTGCTTTCAGAGCAGAGAACAGCCAGCTGCACTTTTACCTTTATCTGTCACACTACACGCTGCCAATGAGCACAATGAGCGTTACTATTACGGCGCGCTCGGCGCAGAGCAGTGCACTCTGGGTAGAAACCTGACACCTCTGAGACATGTGGTTAGTGAGGGGCCACAGAGAGCTATTTAAGGCTTGGCATGACCTTTTCCTCTACTCTGCAACCGTTCCGTGGAAAAACATCAACGGGCCGATTCATGGAGGATTCTCCACAAGCAAAATGTTTCACAACAGCAGTTTTCCCAAAACACACAACAGCTTTTAGTTTCTACAAGTCTCATCAGGGTGATGGAAAGGCACCTCTGCAGAAGATGCCTGTTTAAAGCTGCAGAGAGCAGCGGAGAGGAGGAAATGCTTGAAACAAACAGGAAGTGCACTTCAGTGCACTTCCTGTTTGGGTCCCATCTCCTGTGCCGTTACAGTTTTCTTCTCTGTCTGTAAAGCGTCTTGAGATGGCATTGCCGTGAGTTGATGCGATATAAAGTTCAATAGTTTCCTCTGGTCTGGTCTGAACTGGTCTTGTTTCATCTGGTCTGGTCTTGTTCCATCTGGACTGGTCGTGTTTCCTCTGGTCTGGTCTGAACTGGTCTTGTTTCATCTGGACTGGTCTGAACTGGTCTTGTTTCATCTGGACTGGTCTGAACTGGTCTTTTTTCCTTTGGTCTGGACTGGTCTTGTTTCATCTGGACTGGTCTGAACTGGTCTTGTTTCATCTGGACTGGTCTGAACTGGTCTTTTTTCCTTTGGTCTGGACTGGTCTTGTTTCATCTGGACTGGTCTGAACTGGTCTTTTTTCCTTTGGTCTGGACTGGTCTTGTTTCATCTGGACTGGTCTGAACTGGTCTTTTTTCCTTTGGTCTGGACTGGTCTTGTTTCATCTGGTCTGGTCTGAACTGGTCTTGTTTCCTTTGGTCTGGACTGGTCTTGTTTCATCTGGTCTGGTCTGGACTGGTCTTGTTTCATCTGGTCTGGTCTGAACTGGTCTTGTTTCATCTGGACTGGTCTGAACTGGTCTTTTTTCCTTTGGTCTGGACTGGTCTTGTTTCATCTGGACTGGTCTGAACTGGTCTTTTTTCCTTTGGTCTGGACTGGTCTTGTTTCATCTGGTCTGGTCTGAACTGGTCTTGTTTCCTTTGGTCTGGACTGGTCTTGTTTCATCTGGTCTGGTCTGAACTGGTCTTGTTTCCTTTGGTCTGGACTGGTCTTGTTTCATCTGGTCTGGTCTGAACTGGTCTTGTTTCATCTGGACTGGTCTGAACTGGTCTTTTTTCCTTTGGTCTGGACTGGTCTTGTTTCATCTGGACTGGTCTGAACTGGTCTTTTTTCCTTTGGTCTGGACTGGTCTTGTTTCCTCTGGTCTGGTCTGAACTGGTCTTGTTTCATCTGGTCTGGTCTTGTTCCATCTGGACTGGTCTTGTTTCCTCTGGTCTGGTCTTGTTTCCTCTGGTCTGGACGTGTTTCCTCTGGTCTGGACGTGTTTCCTCTGGTCTGGACGTGTTTCCTCTGGTCTGGACGTGTTTCCTCTAGTCTGGACGTGTTTCCTCTAGTCTGGACGTGTTTCCTCTAGTCTGGACGTGTTTCCTCTAGTCTGGACTTGTTTCCTCTAGTCTGGACGTGTTTCCTCTGGTCTGGACGTGTTTCCTCTGGTCTGGACGTGTTTCCTCTAGTCTGGACGTGTTTCCTCTAGTCTGGACTTGTTTCCTCTAGTCTGGACTTGTTTCCTCTAGTCTGGACTTGTTTCCTCTAGTCTGGACTTGTTTCCTCTGGTCTGGTCTTGTTTCCTCTAGTCTGGACTTGTTTCCTCTGGTCTGGACTTGTTTCCTCTGGTCTGGACGTGTTTCCTCTGGTCTGGACTTGTTTCCTCTGGTCTGGACGTGTTTCCTCTGGTCTGGACTTGTTTCCTCTGGTCTGGACGTGTTTCCTCTAGTCTGGACTTGTTTCCTCTGGTCTGGACGTGTTTCCTCTGGTCTGGACTTGTTTCCTCTGGTCTGGACGTGTTTCCTCTGGTCTGGACGTGTTTCCTCTGGTCTGGACGTGTTTCCTCTGGTCTGGACTTGTTTCCTCTGGTCTGGACGTGTTTCCTCTAGTCTGGACGTGTTTCCTCTGGTCTGGACGTGTTTCCTCTAGTCTGGACGTGTTTCCTCTGGTCTGGACGTGTTTCCTCTGGTCTGGACGTGTTTCCTCTAGTCTGGACTTGTTTCCTCTGGTCTGGACGTGTTTCCTCTGGTCTGGACGTGTTTCCTCTAGTCTGGACTTGTTTCCTCTGGTCTGGACTTGTTTCCTCTGGTCTGGACGTGTTTCCTCTGGTCTGGACTTGTTTCCTCTGGTCTGGACGTGTTTCCTCTGGTCTGGACGTGTTTCCTCTAGTCTGGACGTGTTTCCTCTGGTCTGGACGTGTTTCCTCTGGTCTGGACGTGTTTCCTCTGGTCTGGACGTGTTTCCTCTGGTCTGGACGTGTTTCCTCTGGTCTGGACGTGTTTCCTCTGGTCTGGACGTGTTTCCTCTAGTCTGGACTTGTTTCCTCTGGTCTGGACTTGTTTCCTCTGGTCTGGACTTGTTTCCTCTGGTCTGGACTTGTTTCCTCTGGTCTGGACGTGTTTCCTCTGGTCTGGACGTGTTTCCTCTGGTCTGGACTTGTTTCCTCTGGTCTGGACGTGTTTCCTCTGGTCTGGACGTGTTTCCTCTGGTCTGGACGTGTTTCCTCTGGTCTGGACGTGTTTCCTCTGGTCTGGACGTGTTTCCTCTGGTCTGGACGTGTTTCCTCTGGTCTGGACTTGTTTCCTCTGGTCTGGACTTGTTTCCTCTGGTCTGGTCGTGTTTCCTCTGGTCTGGACGTGTTTCCTCTGGTCTGGACTTGTTTCCTCTGGTCTGGACTTGTTTCCTCTGGTCTGGACGTGTTTCCTCTGGTCTGGACGTGTTTCCTCTGGTCTGGACGTGTTTCCTCTGGTCTGGACGTGTTTCCTCTAGTCTGGACTTGTTTCCTCTAGTCTGGACTTGTTTCCTCTGGTCTGGTCGTGTTTCCTCTAGTCTGGACGTGTTTCCTCTGGTCTGGACGTGTTTCCTCTAGTCTGGACGTGTTTCCTCTAGTCTGGACTTGTTTCCTCTAGTCTGGACTTGTTTCCTCTAGTCTGGACTTGTTTCCTCTAGTCTGGACTTGTTTCCTCTGGTCTGGTCTTGTTTCCTCTAGTCTGGACTTGTTTCCTCTGGTCTGGACTTGTTTCCTCTGGTCTGGACGTGTTTCCTCTGGTCTGGACTTGTTTCCTCTGGTCTGGACGTGTTTCCTCTGGTCTGGACTTGTTTCCTCTGGTCTGGACGTGTTTCCTCTGGTCTGGACGTGTTTCCTCTAGTCTGGACTTGTTTCCTCTGGTCTGGACGTGTTTCCTCTGGTCTGGACTTGTTTCCTCTGGTCTGGACTTGTTTCCTCTGGTCTGGACGTGTTTCCTCTAGTCTGGACGTGTTTCCTCTGGTCTGGACGTGTTTCCTCTGGTCTGGACGTGTTTCCTCTGGTCTGGACGTGTTTCCTCTAGTCTGGACTTGTTTCCTCTGGTCTGGACGTGTTTCCTCTGGTCTGGACGTGTTTCCTCTAGTCTGGACTTGTTTCCTCTGGTCTGGACTTGTTTCCTCTGGTCTGGACGTGTTTCCTCTGGTCTGGACTTGTTTCCTCTGGTCTGGACGTGTTTCCTCTGGTCTGGACTTGTTTCCTCTGGTCTGGACGTGTTTCCTCTGGTCTGGACGTGTTTCCTCTGGTCTGGACGTGTTTCCTCTGGTCTGGACGTGTTTCCTCTGGTCTGGACGTGTTTCCTCTGGTCTGGACGTGTTTCCTCTGGTCTGGACTTGTTTCCTCTGGTCTGGACTTGTTTCCTCTGGTCTGGTCGTGTTTCCTCTGGTCTGGACGTGTTTCCTCTGGTCTGGACTTGTTTCCTCTGGTCTGGACTTGTTTCCTCTGGTCTGGACGTGTTTCCTCTGGTCTGGACGTGTTTCCTCTGGTCTGGACGTGTTTCCTCTGGTCTGGACTTGTTTCCTCTGGTCTGGACGTGTTTCCTCTGGTCTGGACGTGTTTCCTCTGGTCTGGACGTGTTTCCTCTGGTCTGGACGTGTTTCCTCTAGTCTGGACGTGTTTCCTCTGGTCTGGACGTGTTTCCTCTAGTCTGGACGTGTTTCCTCTGGTCTGGACGTGTTTCCTCTGGTCTGGACTTGTTTCCTCTGGTCTGGACGTGTTTCCTCTGGTCTGGACGTGTTTCCTCTGGTCTGGACGTGTTTCCTCTGGTCTGGACGTGTTTCCTCTGGTCTGGACGTGTTTCCTCTAGTCTGGACGTGTTTCCTCTGGTCTGGACTTGTTTCCTCTGGTCTGGACTTGTTTCCTCTGGTCTGGACGTGTTTCCTCTGGTCTGGACGTGTTTCCTCTGGTCTGGACGTGTTTCCTCTGGTCTGGACGTGTTTCCTCTGGTCTGGACGTGTTTCCTCTGGTCTGGACTTGTTTCCTCTGGTCTGGACTTGTTTCCTCTGGTCTGGACGTGTTTCCTCTGGTCTGGACTTGTTTCCTCTGGTCTGGACGTGTTTCCTCTAGGCTGGACTTGTTTCCTCTGGTCTGGACGTGTTTCCTCTGGTCTGGACTTGTTTCCTCTGGTCTGGACTTGTTTCCTCTGGTCTGGACGTGTTTCCTCTGGTCTGGACGTGTTTCCTCTAGTCTGGACGTGTTTCCTCTGGTCTGGACTTGTTTCCTCTGGTCTGGACTTGTTTCCTCTGGTCTGGACGTGTTTCCTCTGGTCTGGACGTGTTTCCTCTGGTCTGGACGTGTTTCCTCTGGTCTGGACGTGTTTCCTCTGGTCTGGACGTGTTTCCTCTGGTCTGGACGTGTTTCCTCTAGTCTGGACGTGTTTCCTCTGGTCTGGACTTGTTTCCTCTGGTCTGGACTTGTTTCCTCTGGTCTGGACGTGTTTCCTCTGGTCTGGACGTGTTTCCTCTGGTCTGGACGTGTTTCCTCTGGTCTGGACTTGTTTCCTCTGGTCTGGACGTGTTTCCTCTGGTCTGGACGTGTTTCCTCTGGTCTGGACGTGTTTCCTCTGGTCTGGACGTGTTTCCTCTGGTCTGGACGTGTTTCCTCTGGTCTGGACGTGTTTCCTCTAGTCTGGACTTGTTTCCTCTAGTCTGGACTTGTTTCCTCTAGTCTGGACTTGTTTCCTCTGGTCTGGACTTGTTTCCTCTGGTCTGGACTTGTTTCCTCTGGTCTGGACGTGTTTCCTCTGGTCTGGACGTGTTTCCTCTGGTCTGGACGTGTGTTTCCTCTGGTCTGGACGTGTTTCCTCTGGTCTGGACGTGTTTCCTCTGGTCTGGACGTGTTTCCTCTGGTCTGGAAGTGTTTCCTCTGGTCTGGACGTGTTTCCTCTAGTCTGGACGTGTTTCCTCTGGTCTGGACTTGTTTCCTCTGGTCTGGACTTGTTTCCTCTGGTCTGGACGTGTTTCCTCTGGTCTGGACGTGTTTCCTCTGGTCTGGACGTGTTTCCTCTGGTCTGGACGTGTTTCCTCTGGTCTGGACGTGTTTCCTCTGGTCTGGACGTGTTTCCTCTGGTCTGGACGTGTTTCCTCTGGTCTGGACGTGTTTCCTCTGGTCTGGACGTGTTTCCTCTAGTCTGGACTTGTTTCCTCTGGTCTGGACTTGTTTCCTCTGGTCTGGACTTGTTTCCTCTGGTCTGGACTTGTTTCCTCTGGTCTGGACTTGTTTCCTCTGGTCTGGACGTGTTTCCTCTGGTCTGGACGTGTTTCCTCTGGTCTGGACGTGTTTCCTCTGGTCTGGACGTGTTTCCTCTAGTCTGGACTTGTTTCCTCTGGTCTGGACTTGTTTCCTCTGGTCTGGACTTGTTTCCTCTGGTCTGGACGTGTTTCCTCTGGTCTGGACGTGTTTTCCTCTGGTCTGGACGTGTTTCCTCTGGTCTGGACGTGTTTCCTCTGGTCTGGACGTGTTTCCTCTGGTCTGGACGTGTTTCCTCTGGTCTGGACTTGTTTCCTCTGGTCTGGACGTGTTTCCTCTGGTCTGGACGTGTTTCCTCTGTCTGGACGTGTTTCCTCTGGTCTGGACGTGTTTCCTCTGGTCTGGACTTGTTTCCTCTGGTCTGGACGTGTTTCCTCTGGTCTGGACGTGTTTCCTCTGGTCTGGACGTGTTTCCTCTAGTCTGGACGTGTTTCCTCTGGTCTGGACGTGTTTCCTCTGGTCTGGACGTGTTTCCTCTGGTCTGGACGTGTTTCCTCTGGTCTGGACGTGTTTCCTCTAGTCTGGACGTGTTTCCTCTGGTCTGGACGTGTTTCCTCTGGTCTGGACGTGTTTCCTCTGGTCTGGACTTGTTTCCTCTGGTCTGGACGTGTTTCCTCTGGTCTGGTCTTGTTTCCTCTGGTCTGGACGTGTTTCCTCTGGTCTGGACGTGTTTCCTCTGGTCTGGACGTGTTTCCTCTGGTCTGGACGTGTTTCCTCTGGTCTGGACGTGTTTCCTCTAGTCTGGACGTGTTTCCTCTGGTCTGGACGTGTTTCCTCTGGTCTGGACGTGTTTCCTCTGGTCTGGACGTGTTTCCTCTGGTCTGGACGTGTTTCCTCTGTCTGGACGTGTTTCCTCTGGTCTGGACGTGTTTCCTCTGGTCTGGACTTGTTTCCTCTGGTCTGGACTTGTTTCCTCTGGTCTGGACGTGTTTCCTCTGGTCTGGACTTGTTTCCTCTGGTCTGGACGTGTTTCCTCTGGTCTGGACGTGTTTCCTCTGGTCTGGACGTGTTTCCTCTGGTCTGGACGTGTTTCCTCTGGTCTGGACGTGTTTCCTCTGGTCTGGACGTGTTTCCTCTAGTCTGGACGTGTTTCCTCTGGTCTGGACGTGTTTCCTCTAGTCTGGACGTGTTTCCTCTGGTCTGGACTTGTTTCCTCTGGTCTGGACGTGTTTCCTCTGGTCTGGACTTGTTTCCTCTGTCTGGACGTGTTTCCTCTGGTCTGGACTTGTTTCCTCTGGTCTGGACGTGTTTCCTCTGGTCTGGACGTGTTTCCTCTGGTCTGGACGTGTTTCCTCTGGTCTGGACGTGTTTCCTCTGGTCTGGACGTGTTTCCTCTGGTCTGGACGTGTTTCCTCTGGTCTGGACGTGTTTCCTCTGGTCTGGACGTGTTTCCTCTGGTCTGGACGTGTTTCCTCTGGTCTGGACGTGTTTCCTCTAGTCTGGACGTGTTTCCTCTGGTCTGGACGTGTTTCCTCTGGTCTGGACTTGTTTCCTCTGGTCTGGACTTGTTTCCTCTGGTCTGGACTTGTTTCCTCTGGTCTGGACGTGTTTCCTCTGGTCTGGACTTGTTTCCTCTGGTCTGGACGTGTTTCCTCTGGTCTGGACGTGTTTCCTCTGGTCTGGACGTGTTTCCTCTGGTCTGGACGTGTTTCCTCTGGTCTGGACGTGTTTCCTCTGGTCTGGACGTGTTTCCTCTGGTCTGGACGTGTTTCCTCTGGTCTGGACTTGTTTCCTCTGGTCTGGACTTGTTTCCTCTAGTCTGGACTTGTTTCCTCTGGTCTGGACTTGTTTCCTCTGGTCTGGACTTGTTTCCTCTGGTCTGGACTTGTTTCCTCTAGTCTGGACGTGTTTCCTCTGGTCTGGACTTGTTTCCTCTGGTCTGGACTTGTTTCCTCTGGTCTGGACTTGTTTCCTCTGGTCTGGACGTGTTTCCTCTGGTCTGGACGTGTTCCTCTGGTCTGGACGTGTTTCCTCTGGTCTGGACGTGTTTCCTCTGGTCTGGACGTGTTTCCTCTGGTCTGGACGTGTTTCCTCTGGTCTGGACGTGTTTCCTCTAGGTCTGGACGTGTTTCCTCTGGTCTGGACTTGTTTCCTCTAGTCTGGACTTGTTTCCTCTAGTCTGGACTTGTTTCCTCTAGTCTGGACTTGTTTCCTCTAGTCTGGACGTGTTTCCTCTGGTCTGGACTTGTTTCCTCTGGTCTGGACGTGTTTCCTCTAGTCTGGACGTGTTTCCTCTGGTCTGGACTTGTTTCCTCTAGTCTGGACTTGTTTCCTCTAGTCTGGACTTGTTTCCTCTGGTCTGGACTTGTTTCCTCTGGTCTGGACGTGTTTCCTCTGGTCTGGACGTGTTTCCTCTGGTCTGGACGTGTTTCCTCTAGTCTGGACTTGTTTCCTCTGGTCTGGACTTGTTTCCTCTGGTCTGGACTTGTTTCCTCTGGTCTGGACTTGTTTCCTCTAGTCTGGACTTGTTTCCTCTGGTCTGGACTTGTTTCCTCTGGTCTGGACTTGTTTCCTCTGGTCTGGACTTGTTTCCTCTGGTCTGGACTTGTTTCCTCTGGTCTGGACTTGTTTCCTCTAGTCTGGACGTGTTTCCTCTGGTCTGGACGTGTTTCCTCTGGTCTGGACGTGTTTCCTCTGGTCTGGACTTGTTTCCTCTAGTCTGGACGTGTTTCCTCTGGTCTGGACGTGTTTCCTCTGGTCTGGACGTGTTTCCTCTAGTCTGGACGTGTTTCCTCTGGTCTGGACGTGTTTCCTCTGGTCTGGACGTGTTTCCTCTGGTCTGGTCTGGACGTGTTTCCTCTGGTCTGGTCTGGACGTGTTTCCTCTGGTCTGGTCTGGACGTGTTTCCTCTGGTCTGGACGTGTTTCCTCTGGTCTGGACGTGTTTCCTCTGGTCTGGACGTGTTTCCTCTGGTCTGGACGTGTTTCCTCTGGTCTGGACGTGTTTCCTCTGGTCTGGACGTGTTTCCTCTGGTCTGGACGTGTTTCCTCTGGTCTGGACGTGTTTCCTCTGGTCTGGACTTGTTTCCTCTGGTCTGGACGTGTTTCCTCTGGTCTGGACGTGTTTCCTCTGGTCTGGACGTGTTTCCTCTAGTCTGGACTTGTTTCCTCTGGTCTGGACGTGTTTCCTCTGGTCTGGACGTGTTTCCTCTGGTCTGGACGTGTTTCCTCTAGTCTGGACGTGTTTCCTCTGGTCTGGACGTGTTTCCTCTGGTCTGGACGTGTTTCCTCTGGTCTGGACGTGTTTCCTCTGGTCTGGACGTGTTTCCTCTGGTCTGGACTTGTTTCCTCTGGTCTGGACTTGTTTCCTCTGGTCTGGACGTGTTTCCTCTGGTCTGGACGTGTTTCCTCTGGTCTGGACGTGTTTCCTCTGGTCTGGACGTGTTTCCTCTGGTCTGGACGTGTTTCCTCTAGTCTGGACTTGTTTCCTCTAGTCTGGACTTGTTTCCTCTGGTCTGGACGTGTTTCCTCTGGTCTGGACGTGTTTCCTCTGGTCTGGACGTGTTTCCTCTGGTCTGGACTTGTTTCCTCTGGTCTGGACTTGTTTCCTCTGGTCTGGACGTGTTTCCTCTGGTCTGGACGTGTTTCCTCTGGTCTGGACTTGTTTCCTCTGGTCTGGACGTGTTTCCTCTGGTCTGGACGTGTTTCCTCTAGTCTGGACTTGTTTCCTCTGGTCTGGACGTGTTTCCTCTGGTCTGGACGTGTTTCCTCTGGTCTGGACGTGTTTCCTCTGGTCTGGACGTGTTTCCTCTGGTCTGGACGTGTTTCCTCTGGTCTGGACGTGTTTCCTCTAGTCTGGACTTGTTTCCTCTGGTCTGGACTTGTTTCCTCTGGTCTGGACGTGTTTCCTCTGGTCTGGACTTGTTTCCTCTGGTCTGGACTTGTTTCCTCTGGTCTGGACGTGTTTCCTCTGGTCTGGACGTGTTTCCTCTAGTCTGGACGTGTTTCCTCTAGTCTGGACGTGTTTCCTCTAGTCTGGACTTGTTTCCTCTGGTCTGGACGTGTTTCCTCTGGTCTGGACGTGTTTCCTCTGGTCTGGACGTGTTTCCTCTGGTCTGGACGTGTTTCCTCTGGTCTGGACGTGTTTCCTCTGGTCTGGACGTGTTTCCTCTAGTCTGGACGTGTTTCCTCTAGTCTGGACGTGTTTCCTCTAGTCTGGACGTGTTTCCTCTGGTCTGGACGTGTTTCCTCTGGTCTGGACGTGTTTCCTCTGGTCTGGACTTGTTTCCTCTAGTCTGGACTTGTTTCCTCTGGTCTGGACGTGTTTCCTCTGGTCTGGACGTGTTTCCTCTGGTCTGGACGTGTTTCCTCTGGTCTGGACGTGTTTCCTCTGGTCTGGACTTGTTTCCTCTAGTCTGGACTTGTTTCCTCTAGTCTGGACGTGTTTCCTCTGGTCTGGACGTGTTTCCTCTGGTCTGGACGTGTTTCCTCTGGTCTGGACTTGTTTCCTCTAGTCTGGACTTGTTTCCTCTAGTCTGGACTTGTTTCCTCTGGTCTGGACTTGTTTCCTCTGGTCTGGACTTGTTTCCTCTGGTCTGGACTTGTTTCCTCTGGTCTGGACTTGTTTCCTCTGGTCTGGACTTGTTTCCTCTAGTCTGGACTTGTTTCCTCTAGTCTGGACGTGTTTCCTCTGGTCTGGACGTGTTTCCTCTGGTCTGGACGTGTTTCCTCTGGTCTGGACGTGTTTCCTCTGGTCTGGACGTGTTTCCTCTGGTCTGGACGTGTTTCCTCTGGTCTGGACGTGTTTCCTCTGGTCTGGACGTGTTTCCTCTGGTCTGGACGTGTTTCCTCTGGTCTGGACGTGTTTCCTCTAGTCTGGACTTGTTTCCTCTAGTCTGGACTTGTTTCCTCTGGTCTGGACTTGTTTCCTCTGGTCTGGTCTTGTTTCCTCTGGTCTGGACGTGTTTCCTCTGGTCTGGACGTGTTTCCTCTGGTCTGGACGTGTTTCCTCTGGTCTGGACGTGTTTCCTCTGGTCTGGACTTGTTTCCTCTAGTCTGGACTTGTTTCCTCTGGTCTGGACTTGTTTCCTCTGGTCTGGACTTGTTTCCTCTAGTCTGGACTTGTTTCCTCTAGTCTGGACTTGTTTCCTCTGGTCTGGACTTGTTTCCTCTGGTCTGGACTTGTTTCCTCTGGTCTGGACGTGTTTCCTCTGGTCTGGACGTGTTTCCTCTGGTCTGGACGTGTTTCCTCTGGTCTGGACGTGTTTCCTCTGGTCTGGACGTGTTTCCTCTGGTCTGGACGTGTTTCCTCTGGTCTGGACGTGTTTCCTCTGGTCTGGACGTGTTTCCTCTGGTCTGGACGTGTTTCCTCTAGTCTGGACTTGTTTCCTCTGGTCTGGACTTGTTTCCTCTGGTCTGGACGTGTTTCCTCTGGTCTGGACGTGTTTCCTCTGGTCTGGACGTGTTTCCTCTAGTCTGGACTTGTTTCCTCTGGTCTGGACGTGTTTCCTCTGGTCTGGACGTGTTTCCTCTGGTCTGGACGTGTTTCCTCTGGTCTGGACTTGTTTCCTCTAGTCTGGACTTGTTTCCTCTGGTCTGGACGTGTTTCCTCTGGTCTGGACGTGTTTCCTCTGGTCTGGACGTGTTTCCTCTGGTCTGGACTTGTTTCCTCTGGTCTGGACTTGTTTCCTCTGGTCTGGATGTGTTTCCTCTAGTCTGGACTTGTTTCCTCTAGTCTGGACTTGTTTCCTCTGGTCTGGACTTGTTTCCTCTGGTCTGGACTTGTTTCCTCTGGTCTGGACGTGTTTCCTCTGGTCTGGACGTGTTTCCTCTGGTCTGGACTTGTTTCCTCTGGTCTGGACTTGTTTCCTCTGGTCTGGACTTGTTTCGTCTAGTCTGGACTTGTTTCCTCTAGTCTGTACTTGTTTCCTCTGGTCTTGTTTCCTCTAGTCTGGTCTTGTTTCCTCTAGTCTGGACTTGTTTCCTCTGGTCTGGACGTGTTTCCTCTGGTCTGGACTTGTTTCCTCTGGTCTGGACTTGTTTCCTCTGGTCTGGACTTGTTTCCTCTAGTCTGGACTTGTTTCCTCTAGTCTGGACTTGTTTCCTCTAGTCTGTACTTGTTTCCTCTAGTCTGGACTTGTTTCCTCTAGTCTGGACTTGTTTCCTCTGGTCTGGACGTGTTTCCTCTGGTCTGGACTTGTTTCCTCTAGTCTGGACTTGTTTCCTCTAGTCTGGACTTGTTTCCTCTAGTCTGGACTTGTTTCCTCTGGTCTGGACGTGTTTCCTCTGGTCTGGTCTTGACTGGGTTCCTGTTTGCTCCCAGTATAAAATGAGCGATGCAGAATGACTAGGTCTCCACCAGATTTACAGAAAACACTTTGATCCCGTTTGGTAGAGAAGAAGGAATCTGCTGGAAGAGCAGAGTTTCTGCAGGGAGGAAGAGGAGGAGGAGGAAGACTATGAGGATGAGTATGAGGAGGATGAAGAGGATGAGGAGGAGGATGAGGATGATCAGAACATGATCACCCAAACAAGAAGCAGTGTGACAAAGAGACGAAGAGCCTGCGGGTGAATAATCTAAAACTTTTACTCCAGCAGACGGCGTCATCCTGGAGTCGGAGGAAGAAACCAGTAGAAATAATATTGAGAAAAAAGAAAAAAGGTAGAAAGTGTCGCAGATAGATCAGCTCATCACGTCCAGACGGCGGAACATGGATCCTATCAGAGCTCCTCTCCTGCCTGACGCTTGTTGTGGAAAACAAAGCAGCAGAAACGGAAAGTTTCAGAGATGTGGGTTCCACCCAGCTGCTCTGAGAGCAGAAAGCAGACACATGAAAGTCCCACTGCAAGCACGTTTCCCCGACAACAGCACCAAACTGGACGTTTCCTGAGTCAAGTTCAGTTATCCCACACAACACGCACCAGTCGGCACTTCCTGATTGATAACCCTGTCTGCAGACTATAGTTATTCCCACAGGAAAGTCCAACATGGTTCATCCTGAGTCACTTTCCTTGTGAAAGATTCAACATTAACGTCGTTATTCCAACTAACTACAGTATGTCTAACAGCTTCTATTAAACTACATACAGTATGTCTAACAGCTTCTATTAAACTACGTACAGTATGTCTAACAGCTAACAGCTTCTATTAAACTACATACAGTATGTCTAACAGCTTCTATTAAACTCCATACAGTATGTCTAACAGCTTCTATTAAACTCCATACAGTATGTCTAACAGAGCTTCTATTAAACTACGTACAGTATGTCTAACAGCTTCTATTAAACTACATACAGTATGTCTAACAGCTTCTATTAAACTACATACAGTATGTCTAACAGCTTCTATTAAACTACATACAGTATGTCTAACAGAGCTTCTATTAAACTACATACAGTATGTCTAACAGCTTCTATTAAACTACATACAGTATGTCTAACAGCTTCTATTAAACTACATACAGTATGTCTAACAGCTTCTATTAAACTACATACAGTATGTCTAACAGCTTCTATTAAACTACATACAGTATGTCTAACAGAGCTTCTATTAAACTACATACAGTATGTCTAACAGCTTCTATTAAACTACGTACAGTATGTCTAACAGCTTCTATTAAACTACATACAGTATGTCTAACAGCTTCTACTAAACTACACACAGTATGTCTAACAGCTTCTATTAAACTACATACAGTATGTCTAACAGCTTCTATTAAACTACATACAGTATGTCTAACAGCTTCTATTAAACTACATACAGTATGTCTAACAGAGCTTCTATTAAACTACGTACAGTATGTCTAACAGAGCTTCTATTAAACTACGTACAGTATGTCTAACAGCTTCTATTAAACTCCACACAGTATGTCTAACAGCTTCTATTAAACTCCACACAGTATGTCTAACAGCTTCTATTAAACTACATACAGTATGTCTAACAGCTTCTATTAAACTACGTACAGTATGTCTAACAGAGCTTCTATTAAACTACGTACAGTATGTCTAACAGAGCTTCTATTAAACTACGTACAGTATGTCTAACAGCTTCTATTAAACTACATACAGTATGTCTAACAGCTTCTATTAAACTACATACAGTATGTCTAACAGCTTCTATTAAACTCCATACAGTATGTCTAACAGCTTCTATTAAACTCCATACAGTATGTCTAACAGAGCTTCTATTAAACTACGTACAGTATGTCTAACAGCTTCTATTAAACTACATACAGTATGTCTAACAGCTTCTATTAAACTACATACAGTATGTCTAACAGCTTCTATTAAACTACATACAGTATGTCTAACAGCTTCTATTAAACTCCATACAGTATGTCTAACAGAGCTTCTATTAAACTACGTACAGTATGTCTAACAGCTTCTATTAAACTAAATACAGTATGTCTAACAGCTTCTATTAAACTACGTACAGTATGTCTAACAGCTTCTATTAAACTACATACAGTATGTCTAACAGCTTCTATTAAACTACATACAGTATGTCTAACAGCTTCTATTAAACTACATACAGTATGTCTAACAGAGCTTCTATTAAACTACGTACAGTATGTCTAACAGAGCTTCTATTAAACTACGTACAGTATGTCTAACAGCTTCTATTAAACTCCACACAGTATGTCTAACAGCTTCTATTAAACTCCACACAGTATGTCTAACAGCTTCTATTAAACTACATACAATATGTCTAACAGCTTCTATTAAACTCCACACAGTATGTCTAACAGCTTCTATTAAACTACATACAGTATGTCTAACAGAGCTTCTATTAAACTACATACAGTATGTCTAACAGCTTCTATTAAACTACATACAGTATGTCTAACAGAGCTTCTATTAAACTACATACAGTATGTCTAACAGCTTCTATTAAACTACATACAGTATGTCTAACAGCTTCTATTAAACTACATACAGTATGTCTAACAGAGCTTCTATTAAACTACATACAGTATGTCTAACAGCTTCTATTAAACTCCACACAGTATGTCTAACAGCTTCTATTAAACTACATACAGTATGTCTAACAGAGCTTCTATTAAACTACATACAGTATGTCTAACAGCTTCTATTAAACTACATACAGTATGTCTAACAGCTTCTATTAAACTACGTACAGTATGTCTAACAGAGCTTCTATTAAACTACGTACAGTATGTCTAACAGAGCTTCTATTAAACTACGTACAGTATGTCTAACAGCTTCTATTAAACTACATACAGTATGTCTAACAGCTTCTATTAAACTACATACAGTATGTCTAACAGCTTCTATTAAACTCCATACAGTATGTCTAACAGCTTCTATTAAACTCCATACAGTATGTCTAACAGCTTCTATTAAACTACGTACAGTATGTCTAACAGCTTCTATTAAACTACATACAGTATGTCTAACAGCTTCTATTAAACTACATACAGTATGTCTAACAGCTTCTATTAAACTACGTACAGTATGTCTAACAGCTTCTATTAAACTACATACAGTATGTCTAACAGCTTCTATTAAACTACATACAGTATGTCTAACAGCTTCTATTAAACTACATACAGTATGTCTAACAGAGCTTCTATTAAACTACGTACAGTATGTCTAACAGAGCTTCTATTAAACTACGTACAGTATGTCTAACAGCTTCTATTAAACTCCACACAGTATGTCTAACAGCTTCTATTAAACTCCACACAGTATGTCTAACAGCTTCTATTAAACTACATACAGTATGTCTAACAGCTTCTATTAAACTCCACACAGTATGTCTAACAGCTTCTATTAAACTACATACAGTATGTCTAACAGCTTCTATTAAACTACGTACAGTATGTCTAACAGAGCTTCTATTAAACTACGTACAGTATGTCTAACAGAGCTTCTATTAAACTACGTACAGTATGTCTAACAGCTTCTATTAAACTACATACAGTATGTCTAACAGCTTCTATTAAACTACATACAGTATGTCTAACAGCTTCTATTAAACTCCATACAGTATGTCTAACAGCTTCTATTAAACTCCATACAGTATGTCTAACAGAGCTTCTATTAAACTACGTACAGTATGTCTAACAGCTTCTATTAAACTACATACAGTATGTCTAACAGCTTCTATTAAACTACATACAGTATGTCTAACAGCTTCTATTAAACTACATACAGTATGTCTAACAGAGCTTCTATTAAACTACGTACAGTATGTCTAACAGCTTCTATTAAACTCCACACAGTATGTCTAACAGCTTCTATTAAACTCCACACAGTATGTCTAACAGCTTCTATTAAACTACATACAGTATGTCTAACAGCTTCTATTAAACTCCACACAGTATGTCTAACAGCTTCTATTAAACTACATACAGTATGTCTAACAGCTTCTATTAAACTACGTACAGTATGTCTAACAGAGCTTCTATTAAACTACGTACAGTATGTCTAACAGAGCTTCTATTAAACTACGTACAGTATGTCTAACAGCTTCTATTAAACTACATACAGTATGTCTAACAGCTTCTATTAAACTACATACAGTATGTCTAACAGCTTCTATTAAACTCCATACAGTATGTCTAACAGCTTCTATTAAACTCCATACAGTATGTCTAACAGAGCTTCTATTAAACTACGTACAGTATGTCTAACAGCTTCTATTAAACTACATACAGTATGTCTAACAGCTTCTATTAAACTACATACAGTATGTCTAACAGCTTCTATTAAACTACGTACAGTATGTCTAACAGCTTCTATTAAACTACATACAGTATGTCTAACAGCTTCTATTAAACTACATACAGTATGTCTAACAGCTTCTATTAAACTACATACAGTATGTCTAACAGAGCTTCTATTAAACTACGTACAGTATGTCTAACAGAGCTTCTATTAAACTACGTACAGTATGTCTAACAGCTTCTATTAAACTACATACAGTATGTCTAACAGCTTCTATTAAACTCCACACAGTATGTCTAACAGCTTCTATTAAACTACGTACAGTATGTCTAACAGCTTCTATTAAACTACATACAGTATGTCTAACAGAGCTTCTATTAAACTACATACAGTATGTCTAACAGCTTCTATTAAACTACATACAGTATGTCTAACAGAGCTTCTATTAAACTACGTACAGTATGTCTAACAGCTTCTATTAAACTACATACAGTATGTCTAACAGCTTCTATTAAACTACACACAGTATGTCTAACAGCTTCTATTAAACTCCACACAGTATGTCTAACAGCTTCTATTAAACTCCACACAGTATGTCTAACAGCTTCTATTAAACTCCACACAGTATGTCTAACAGCTTCTATTAAACTACATACAGTATGTCTAACAGCTTCTATTAAACTCCACACAGTATGTCTAACAGCTTCTATTAAACTACATACAGTATGTCTAACAGCTTCTATTAAACTACGTACAGTATGTCTAACAGAGCTTCTATTAAACTACGTACAGTATGTCTAACAGAGCTTCTATTAAACTACGTACAGTATGTCTAACAGCTTCTATTAAACTACATACAGTATGTCTAACAGCTTCTATTAAACTACATACAGTATGTCTAACAGCTTCTATTAAACTCCATACAGTATGTCTAACAGCTTCTATTAAACTCCATACAGTATGTCTAACAGAGCTTCTATTAAACTACGTACAGTATGTCTAACAGCTTCTATTAAACTACATACAGTATGTCTAACAGCTTCTATTAAACTACATACAGTATGTCTAACAGCTTCTATTAAACTACATACAGTATGTCTAACAGCTTCTATTAAACTACATACAGTATGTCTAACAGCTTCTATTAAACTCCATACAGTATGTCTAACAGCTTCTATTAAACTCCATACAGTATGTCTAACAGAGCTTCTATTAAACTACGTACAGTATGTCTAACAGCTTCTATTAAACTAAATACAGTATGTCTAACAGCTTCTATTAAACTACGTACAGTATGTCTAACAGCTTCTATTAAACTACATACAGTATGTCTAACAGCTTCTATTAAACTACATACAGTATGTCTAACAGAGCTTCTATTAAACTACATACAGTATGTCTAACAGCTTCTATTAAACTACATACAGTATGTCTAACAGAGCTTCTATTAAACTACATACAGTATGGCCTTCGGGGGCCCCGGGAATGGGGGACGTGCCTCGTGCCGCAGGTGGCTCATCTTCTTGAGGGAGGCGCGCTTCCCTCGGGACCTAAATCCCCGGACCCCCCTCCTTCCCTTCTTCCACCACACACAGGCAGGGCGTTGGGAGGTGGACACGTTGATCTGGATGGTGAGAGGCCATCAAGGTGGTCTCCATCGCTGCACCCAGCATCGGTTCACCTCCCAGTTTTAATTACACTTAGTCAACATAACACAAAAAACACACACTGACAACACATGGACATATTTTGGGGGGCGGGACATGCAGTGTGCGGTGGGCGGGGCTGCTTTGGTGGTCCCGCTCCCAACATGATGTGGTTACTTCTTCCCAATTTTAATTGCAAACAACACACACTTCACAATCATTCATAAGCTGGGAGGGAGGGGGTGACAATGGGGTCCTGCCACGCCCCTATTTCTGGGGCTGTGCCGGGGGGGTTGGGCGGGGGAGTGGTGCTGTTCAGGGGACCTGGGTCTGGGCTGGCCTGGCGGGGGTGGGACTGCTGCTGGCCCTGGGTGGTGCTGGATCGGCTGCATGTGTGGAGTGGTGGGGGGGCATTGACAGGGGTGGGGGGTAGTTGTGGGGCCCTGATCGGGGCCCTCCTATCCCCTGCTCCCCCGGGGGTATCTCACAGGGGACACGTTGGGAAAGAAAGGTGAGGGCGTGCATGAGCCAATGGATGAAGTGGTGACTGAATGTTAGGGTGGGGGGGGTGGGGGGATCAGGGTGAAAGAATTTAGGAAAGTGGATGGCCGCTGGGATAGGAGGAAGGGGGGGTGTATGCAGATGGGTGGGGGTGCGTATGTGGGGTTATGTTGGTGGTACAGGGAAGTGATGGGGTGGGTGTACAATGAGGACTGTGAATGTGGATAGAGGGGTGTAGGGAGGTGTGTGTGTGTGTGTGTGTGTAGAGTGGGGTATGCGTGTATGGAAGAATGGGTGATTATAGAGGGAGCAGGGATGTGTGTGTGAGGGTGTGTGTGTATAAAGAACGGGGGTAGGAGAGTGTGAGTTTGAGCGTGTGTAAGAGAATGGGTGTATAGGGTGTGTTTAAGGAGGAAGTGTGGATGCGTGTGGGTGGGGGTAGGTGGGTGGGTGCATGTGTGTGTGTGCGTGTGTGTGTGTGCACATGTGTGTGCGTATGTGTGTGTGTGTGTATGTGTGTGTGTGTTTGTGTGCGTGGGTGCGTGGAGGGTCTTGGTGCTCGGGGAGCGCTGCTGGTGCGCTGGGGTGCGGCCTGGCTGCCGCTCGGTGACGGTCTGGGGATCCCGGTCCTCCGTCGGTGTGGGCTGGGCCCTCTGCCTGCGGGGGTGGGGGGTTGCTTCTGGGCTCTTGGGGCCGTGGGGCCCGCGCTCTGTCTGCCCTGGGGGGCCGGTCCTCGCTGGTCCAGGCCTGCTGGGGCCTGTTCCCCCTGACTGCGGGGGACTCTGGCTGGGACCCCCCTCTGCCTCCTCCTGGGTCGGTGCATGGCTGGCTCCGGGGTGGGGCGGTTGGGGTCTGTGCCTGGGGGTGGCTGCCGATGGCCCGGGTCTCGGGGGTCCTCCTGGCGTGCCTCTTGCCTTTGTGTGGGAGGGGTCACACTGGCATGATCACCTTTTCCGGAACACGTTCCACTCTGCATGTTCTGCATGTGACACAGTCACCGAGTCGTCTGCAGGTTTATTCACTAACAGCAGCTAGTTTTCTCATTTCTGTTTGTTTCTCATTTATATTTAACTTTTTAGATTCATAGTTTAGTTACTATGATCTAAAGTTGGCTTGTATGTGTATGTATATGTGTTAATACTGGCAAGTGCGTATATGTTTGTACGTATGTATGTGTGTGTATGTGTGTGCATAGAGGTGTGTGTGTATATGTATGTATGTGTATATGTATATGTGTACATATGTATATATATGTGTATATATATATATTATGTGTGTATACGTGTGTGTGTATGTGTATGTGTATGTATGCGTGTGTATGTGTGTGTGTATATGTATGTGTGTGCCTGTATGTGTGTATGTATACATCTGTAGGTTGTTTTCTTTCTTTTTGTTTTTGGGTTATTTTTTAGTTGGTTTTTTCTCTCCCTTTTCTCTCCCTTTATCTCTTTCCCTTTTCTTATGAGGTATTTCTTCTCCTTTCTCTTTCTGTCTTTTGTCTGTCCTCTCTGGTCCAGCAGTACAAACTCTACAATTCAAACAACAATACAAAATTAACATAGAAATAAAATAAAAATTCAGAAAGTCAAGGGGATCATTATATCTATAAAGCTTCCCTTGGCAGAGAAAATTTGCTCAGCAGAACATCCAGACCATCATTCTGCTTGCCTAAATGCTGGACAAGACAAAAAAAAATAAAAAATACATACAGTATGTCTAACAGCTTCTATTAAACTACATACAGTATGTCTAACAGCTTCTATTAAACTACATACAGTATGTCTAACAGCTTCTATTAAACTACGTACAGTATGTCTAATAGCTAACAGCTTCTATTAAACTACATACAGTATGTCTAACAGCTTCTATTAAACTACATACAGTATGTCTAACAGCTTCTATTAAACTACATACAGTATGTCTAACAGCTTCTATTAAACTCCACACAGTATGTCTAACAGCTTCTATTAAACTACATACAGTATGTCTAACAGCTTCTATTAAACTACGTACAGTATGTCTAACAGAGCTTCTATTAAACTACGTACAGTATGTCTAACAGAGCTTCTATTAAACTACGTACAGTATGTCTAACAGCTTCTATTAAACTACATACAGTATGTCTAACAGCTTCTATTAAACTACATACAGTATGTCTAACAGCTTCTATTAAACTCCATACAGTATGTCTAACAGCTTCTATTAAACTCCATACAGTATGTCTAACAGAGCTTCTATTAAACTACGTACAGTATGTCTAACAGCTTCTATTAAACTACATACAGTATGTCTAACAGCTTCTATTAAACTACATACAGTATGTCTAACAGCTTCTATTAAACTACATACAGTATGTCTAACAGCTTCTATTAAACTACATACAGTATGTCTAACAGCTTCTATTAAACTCCATACAGTATGTCTAACAGCTTCTATTAAACTCCATACAGTATGTCTAACAGAGCTTCTATTAAACTACGTACAGTATGTCTAACAGCTTCTATTAAACTAAATACAGTATGTCTAACAGCTTCTATTAAACTACGTACAGTATGTCTAACAGCTTCTATTAAACTACATACAGTATGTCTAACAGCTTCTATTAAACTACATACAGTATGTCTAACAGCTTCTATTAAACTACATACAGTATGTCTAACAGAGCTTCTATTAAACTACGTACAGTATGTCTAACAGCTTCTATTAAACTACATGCAGTATGTCTAACAGCTTCTATTAAACTCCACACAGTATGTCTAACAGCTTCTATTAAACTCCACACACTATGTCTAATAGTTTCTATTAAACTACACACAGTATGTCTAACAGAGCTTCTATTAAACTACATACAGTATGTCTAACAGCTTCTATTAAACTCCACACAGTATGTCTAACAGCTTCTATTAAACTCCACACAGTATGTCTAACAGCTTCTATTAAACTCCACACAGTATGTCTAACAGCTTCTATTAAACTCCACACAGTATGTCTAACAGCTTCTATTAAACTCCATACAGTATGTCTAACAGCTTCTATTAAACTCCATACAGTATGTCTAACAGCTTCTATTAAACTACATACAGTATGTCTAACAGCTTCTATTAAACTACATACAGTATGTCTAACAGCTTCTATTAAACTACATACAGTATGTCTAACAGCTTCTATTAAACTACATACAGTATGTCTAACAGCTTCTATTAAACTACATACAGTATGTCTAACAGCTTCTATTAAACTACGTACAGTATGTCTAACAGCTTCTATTAAACTACGTACAGTATGTCTAACAGAGCTCCTATTAAACTACATACAGTATGTCTAACAGAGCTCCTATTAAACTACGTACAGTATGTCTAACAGCTTCTATTAAACTACGTACAGTATGTCTAACAGAGCTTCTATTAAACTACATACAGTATGTCTAACAGCTTCTATTAAACTACATACAGTATGTCTAACAGCTTCTATTAAACTACATACAGTATGTCTAACAGCTTCTATTAAACTACACACAGTATGTCTAACAGCTTCTATTAAACTACGTACAGTATGTCTAACAGCTTCTATTAAACTACATACAGTATGTCTAACAGAGCTTCTATTAAACTACATACAGTATGTCTAACAGCTTCTATTAAACTACATACAGTATGTCTAACAGCTTCTATTAAACTACATACAGTATGTCTAACAGAGCTTCTATTAAACTACGTACAGTATGTCTAACAGCTTCTATTAAACTACATACAGTATGTCTAACAGCTTCTATTAAACTACATACAGTATGTCTAACAGCTTCTATTAAACTACGTACAGTATGTCTAACAGCTTCTATTAAACTCCACACAGTATGTCTAACAGCTTCTATTAAACTCCACACACTATGTCTAACAGCTTCTATTAAACTCCACACAGTATGTCTAACAGAGCTTCTATTAAACTACATACAGTATGTCTAACAGCTTCTATTAAACTACATACAGTATGTCTAACAGCTTCTATTAAACTACATACAGTATGTCTAACAGCTTCTATTAAACTACATACAGTTTGTCTAACAGCTTCTATTAAACTCCATACAGTATGTTTAACAGCTTCTATTAAACTACATACAGTATGTCTAACAGAGCTTCTATTAAACTACATACAGTATGTCTAACAGAGCTTCTATTAAACTACATACAGTATGTCTAACAGCTTCTATTAAACTACATACAGTATGTCTAACAGCTTCTATTAAACTACATACAGTATGTCTAACAGAGCTTCTATTAAACTACATACAGTATGTCTAACAGCTTCTATTAAACTACATACAGTATGTCTAACAGCTTCTATTAAACTACATACAGTATGTCTAACAGAGCTTCTATTAAACTACATACAGTATGTCTAACAGCTTCTATTAAACTACATACAGTATGTCTAACAGCTTCTATTAAACTACATACAGTATGTCTAACAGCTTCTATTAAACTACGTACAGTATGTCTAACAGCTTCTATTAAACTACATACAGTATGTCTAACAGCTTCTATTAAACTCCATAAAGTATGTCTAACAGCTTCTATTAAACTCCATACAGTATGTCTAACAGAGCTTCTATTAAACTACGTACAGTATGTCTAACAGCTTCCATTAAACTACGAACAGTATGTCTAACAGAGCTTCTATTAAACTACGTACAGTATGTCTAACAGAGCTTCTATTAAACTACATAAAGTATGTCTAACAGCTTCTATTAAACTACATACAGTATGTCTAACAGCTTCTATTAAACTACGTACAGTATGTCTAACAGAGCTTCTATTAAACTACATAAAGTATGTCTAACAGCTTCTATTAAACTACATACAGTATGTCTAACAGTTTCTATTAAACTACATACAGTAAGTCTAACAGCTTCTATTAAACTACGTACAGTATGTCTAACAGCTTCTTTTAAACTCCACACACTATGTCTAATAGTTTCTATTAAACTACACACAGTATGTCTAACAGAGTTTCTATTAAACTACATACAGTATGTCTAACAGCTTCTATTAAACTACATACAGTATGTCTAACAGCTTCTATTAAACTACATACAGTATGTCTAACAGCTTCTATTAAACTACATACAGTATGTCTAACCGCTTCTATTAAACTACATACAGTTTGTCTAACAGAGCTTCTATTAAACTACATACAGTATGTCTAACAGCTTCTATTAAACTACATACAGTATGTCTAACAGAGCTTCTATTAAACTACATACAGTATGTCTAACAGAGCTTCTATTAAACTACATACAGTATGTCTAACAGCTTCTATTAAACTACATACAGTATGTCTAACAGCTTCTATTAAACTACATACAGTATGTCTAACAGCTTCTATTAAACTACATACAGTATGTCTAACAGCTTCTATTAAACTACATACAGTATGTCTAACAGAGCTTCTATTAAACTACATACAGTATGTCTAACAGCTTCTATTAAACTACATACAGTATGTCTAACAGAGCTTCTATTAAACTACATACAGTATGTCTAACAGCTTCTATTAAACTACATACAGTATGTCTAACAGCTTCTATTAAACTACATACAGTATGTCTAACAGCTTCTATTAAACTACATACAGTATGTCTAACAGCTTCTATTAAACTACATACAGTATGTCTAACAGAGCTTCTATTAAACTACATACAGTATGTCTAACAGCTTCTATTAAACTACATACAGTATGTCTAACAGCTTCTACTAAACTACACACAGTATGTCTAACAGCTTCTATTAAACTCCATAAAGTATGTCTAACAGCTTCTATTAAACTACATACAGTATGTCTAACAGCTTCTATTAAACTACACACAGTATGTCTAACAGAGCTTCTATTCAACCAGCTGAATTCAATGAGCTGCGCCAAGATAATGCCCGGAACATCTAAAGTAATCCTCGGAATAAATAATAGGAATAATAATAATAATCCTATGAATGAATAAAGTATTCATAGAATGAGTAAAGTAACCCCAGGATAAGTAATTCTAAAGTGAGTAAGCATAGTGATGATTAAAGTAATCCTAAGAATGAGTAAAGTAATCCTAGGAATAACTAAAGTAACCCTTAGGATGAGTAAAGTAATCCCAAGAATTAGTAAAGTAATAATAGAAATGATTAAAGTAACCCTTAAAAAGAGTAAAGTGATCCTAGGAATGACTAAAGTAATCCCAGAATAAGTAAAGTAATTCTATGAGTAAAGTAATCCTTGGAATGACTAAAGTAATCCTAGGAATGACTAAAGTAACCATAAAATGAGTAAAGTAATCCTTTGAATGACTAAAGTATTCCTTGGAATGACTAAAGCAACACAAGAATGAGCAAAGTAACCCTATAATGAGTAATCCTAGGAACGACTAAAGTAACCCTAGAATGAGTAAAGTAATCCTCGGAATGACTAAAATAATCCTAGATTGAGTCAAGTAATTCTATGAGTAAAGTAATCCTTGGAACGACTAAAGTAATCCTAGGAATAACTAAAGTAATCCTAGAATGAGTAAAGGAATCCTAAGAATGAGTAAAGTAATCTTGGGAATGACAAAAGTAACCCTAAAATGAGTAAAGTAATCCTTGGCATGACTAAAGTAATCCTTCGAATGACTAAAGCAACCCTAGAATGAGCAAAATAACCCTAGAATGAGTCAAGTAATCCTAGGAATAACTAAAGTAATCCTAGAATGAGTAAAGGAATCCTAAGAATGAGTAAAGTAATCTTGGGAATGACAAAAGTAACCCTAAAATGAGTAAAGTAATCCTTGGCATAACTAAAGTAATCCTTCGAATGACTAAAGCAACCCTAGAATGAGCAAAATAACCCTAGAATGAGTCAAGTAATCCTAGGAATGACTAAAGTAACCCTAGAATGAGTAATCCTATGAATGACTAAAGTAACCCTAAAATGAGTAAAGTAATCCTTGGAATGACTAAAGTAATCCTAGAATGAGCAAAGTAACCCTAGAATGAGTAAAGTAATCCTAGGAATGACTAAAGTAATACTAAAATGAGTAATCCTAGGAATGACTATAGTAACCATAGATTGAGTCAAGTAATTCTATGACTAAAGTAATCCTAGGAATGACTATAGTAACCCTAGAATGAGTAAAGTAATCCTTGGAATGACTAAAGTAATCCAGAATGAGCAAAGTAACCCTAGAATAAGTCAAGTAATCCTAGGAATGACTAAAGTAATACTAGAATGAGTAAAGTAATCCTAGGAATGACTATAGTAACCATAGATTGAGTCAAGTAATTCTATGACTAAAGTAATCCTTGGAATGACTAAAGTAATCCTAGGAATGACTATAGTAACCCTAGAATGAGTAAAGTAATCCTTGGAATGACTAAAGTAATCCAGAATGAGCAAAGTAACCCTAGAATAAGTCAAGTAATCCTAGGAATGCCCAAAGTAACCCCAGAATGAGTAAAGAAATCCTAGGAATGACGAAAGTAACCCTAGAATGAGTAATCCTAGGAATGACTAAAGTAACCCTAGAATGAGTAAAGTAATCCTTGAATGACTAAAGTAACCCTAGAATGAGTAATCTGTGATCAGTAACTTTTCTACAGTAGAAAGAAAAGAATGAATCTGAGCAGGTTTTCACATGTTTGAGACGTTACCAGGTAAATATTTCAGGAAGCCATCAGCTGACGGCTACAGACTTCCTGTCCCACAGAGACGAGACAGACGTCTCTGTAACCAGCAGAGCCTCTGCTTTTATGTGAACCTCGACTTTAGTTCGGAAAAAAAAAAAAAAAACCCGGTCGGTGTGGAGAAATGATCAGAAGCTGTGAGTGGACACCGATGTTGTCATGGTTTCTGTTTGGGGTTGTGCCATGTTGCTATGCTACATGTTAGCATCGGGCAGGATGTGACGGGACGCCCTTCATCTTGCAGGATGGGAAAACCTGTCACTGGAGCTTCCCCTACCTCCTGTTATCTGCCAAACCTTTCCATCCTCCTGCTTTTCAGTTTGTGTCACATCAGAGCACTTTTACAGGTTCAGTCCAGTTAAATCCAGTTATAAACAAACCCAGCACGACTCACAACCCCCCAGTTTATAAACTACTCATTAATAATCAGTAATCACTTGGCTGAACACTCAGACTGGAGCCTGAGAAAAGGACAGCTCACGAGCTCATCAGCTGTTTTTCTGCAGCTTATTGAACATGAAACCTGACAAAGCAGTAATTTTAGGAGTTTTTACCAGTTTCGTTGTGTGTGAGTCAGTAACCACGCAGCTCCTTCACGGCCGTCGTTAATGGGAAGAACACCACAGACAGAAATCCAGGCTATGGTTACATGATGTTTTAAATTCAGAATAACTATATTTTCCTCTTCATTGACACGGAAATGATTCTGAATAAAGGTTTCCATCAAACATGTCCTTCCTTCATTCCGCTTCAGATCAGCGGGTTGAGAAGGGTTCTGATTGGACAGTCGTCCCAAATTTTTTCAGTTTTACTGTTGAGTATTTGCTTATGAGTACATTTCATCTTTGTTTTGTTGTTGTCTGCTGTTTTATTGACCATGTTGTGCAGCTGAGGTCGTTTTTAATGTGCAACAGAACGTTGATGTCCATTTTTATTCAGATTTAAAACTCCCATGTAAACGTAGCGTGTCTGACCAGACGTTTGTGGACTTATGCCGGGTTGTTCAACCTTTTCGGTCGCTCCGTTCTCGGTTACGCTGCAGAGTTCTTTAAATATTTACTTCCTCTCCTCCTGCAAACAGACTTCTTTCTCTTTTCTGGGAGGTTTAATCATCCTCAGATCAAATCTCTTCTAACAAAGTTTATTTAGTTTGATTTGTTTGGAGAACATAAATGAGAAAGAGGAACCGTAAAGTCTGAGAACTTGCTCAACCTCGGCATTTCCCTGCTGCACTGCACACACCACCCTGCTAATAAAGCCTGATTAATGATTGATCAGTGGTTTTTCCACAATCCTCCATCAGTATTTACGCAGCGAGGACCTTCATCATGACTGAAGAGACCTTTCAAGCATGTTCATTTGATTTTAATCTCATCTTTTCGTTGTGAAGGCGTCAGAAAACAGAAGATATATTTCTCTCCTCATTAACAAGGTTCAGCTGTTGGATGAGTTTCATGGAGCTCTGGAGAGTAAAGTTCACACCACAGGGAGGAATTCATTCCCAAGATGCACGTTTGTCGTCAACACCTCTCCTTTATTCCAGCACCAACATGTATTTACACAATTCCTCTTTAGTGTCTATTTCACCGTCAAGTCAAAGCAGAACGGACACAACGAGGTCCCATTTTTGGTTTTGAACATTAATTATGACCCATATGGATCTGGAATTCTATTATTATCAAAGCAAATCAAAAGGAAGAAAAACAAACAATCTGTTGCATTAAGTGGTCTGAAGGAGAGTAAACTGGGTTTTCCCCCCAACAGGCTACATGGCTAGGTGGTAGTTCAGGAGTAGATGTTCTCCAGGTGATAAAAAGCAAACAGCTGCGGTGGACATTTAATGCTTCTGGGAAAACCTTTGATTTGTCGGATTTTTAAGATGTCGCCCAATCGTGGGACTTTAACGCGTCTGAATGTGAACAGCTGATGTACGATGACGACAGAACGTCCTGGTTCAACCTGCAACAAGCCTCTGACTGAAACTTGAGATAAAGCAGCACGATTCACTTCCAGTCAAACATGAACCCAAGTTTGTCATATTCACACGGTCGCTTCCAGCTAACCCCAACCACAAGTCAGAGACGTGCCGGACTGGAATAACTTCCGCTTCTCCTCCAGTTTCTCCTCAAGGCACTGGATCAGAACCGGATCCACTTTGGGATCAAACTTGTTGGCAAACCAGTGTCCGTAGTTTAATAACCAATGCATCTCAGCTGCACCGAAAATACAGACGCTGCGGACGTGTTCCCCCGTGCACGGCGGGTACAGGCTCTCCTCCAGGTAGTGCCACTTCACCAGCCTGGTCTTGCTCATCAGGTCCGTGATATCCGCCTGGGATCTGGGCACCTCTCCAGGAACACCGGGCAGCCGCACCAGCGTGGCCCAGAAGTGTTCGTCTGGAGAGTAGGTGTCCTCCGACCACTCCAGGAAGTCCTTCATCACCGGCGACGAGTGCAAGTGCTCTACAAACTCCCGCGACAAGACGAAGTACGCGTTCCCGATGAACATCTCGATGCCATGCGGGGGCGGCGGCTTCTTCTGCTCCGTTTTCACCGGAAGTTTCAGATACTCAAAGCTGGCGTCTTTCAGCTCGAAGTGGAAGGAGAATCTCTGCTTCTTCAGCTCCGACGGTCGGCTCGTCTCCAGCATGTTGGAGCCGTTTAACAGCTTCAGCTCCGACACCAGCTCAATGTTGGACTTGAGGGGGAAGTCCTGGCCGCACAGGTTGATGACGTACCGCCATCTGACCTCTGACCCCATCAGGTCCGACAGGCAGTTGAGATCGGCTTTCAGCCGGCTGATGCTGGCGTAGAAGACGGACTCGCGCTTGCTGGCGATGAAGACGTTGGGCAAGCAGCGCGCCAAGCCCTCCATGGCTGCCGTGAACTCAGCCGAGGACTTCTGGTCGTAGTGGATGCAGTAGATGTTATTGGGCGAGTACGCAGCTCTGATGAGTCTCTCCACCATCCAGGCATATTTATGGACAACTAAAGAATAAGCAAGAGGAAACACCTTCTCCTCTTCAGACACACACACTTCATCATATCCTCGGATCTTGATGAAGGAGGAGCAGTTTCTCGTGAGCTGGATCAGACTTTTGTCCTTGTCCTCCACCATCTTTTTCCTTCTGATGATGAGGGATTTACCCACCTCCGCGGGGTCCAAGTCGTAGATAGCTGCGCAGTTGATGGCATGCTTGTGAATCGGCTGATGGACGGAGAGCGAAGCGAAGTCTGCAGACTCGGAGATGAAGCTGTACTTGATGCTCACCAGCAGCAGGACGCTGAGCGTCAGTAGCGACAGCAGGGACGGACACAGCTTCTTTCTGAGTCTCAGTGGGGAACACTTCGCACTCATTCTGTGGAAAAAAAAAAACAAAAGTTGAGTCCAGGAAACAAAGAAAGAAAAAAAACACCAATTCACAGAAAAAAGAAGAAGTTGGAAAAAACATGAAAAGTGAAACTAGAAAAACAAAAACTTCATCAGGGTGATGACTGAAAACAAAACTGGCTGCTAGAGGGTCTGGTCCAGTCTGGTCAGGCCCAGTTTGGTCTGGTTTGATCCTGTCTGGTTCAGTCTGATCTGGTCCGGTCTGTTTCGATCTGGTTTGACCGGGTCTGGTTCAGTCTGGTTTGATCCGGTCTGGTTCAGTCTGGTTTGACCGGGTCTGGTTCAGTCTGGTTTGACCGGGTCTGGTTCAGTCTGGTTTGACCGGGTCTGGTCCAGTCTGGTCAGGCCCGGTTCGGTCTGGTTTGATCCGGTCTGGTTCAGTCTGATCTGGTTCGGTCTGTTTCGATCTGGTTTGACCCGGTCTGGTTCAGTCTGGTTCGATCTGGTTTGACCCGGTCTGGTTCAGTCTGGTTCGATCTGGTTTGACCCGGTCTGGTTCAGTCTGGTTCGATCTGGTTTGACCCGGTCTGGTTCAGTCTGGTTCGATCTGGTTTGACCCGGTCTGGTTCAGTCTGGTTCGATCTGGTTTGACCTGGTCTGGTTCAGTCTGGTTCGATCTGGTTTGACCTGGTCTGGTTCAGTCTGGTTCGATCTGGTTTGACCTGGTCTGGTTCAGTCTGGTTCGATCTGGTTTGACCTGGTCTGGTTCAGTCTGGTTCGATCTGGTTTGACCTGGTCTGGTTCAGTCTGGTTCGATCTGGTTTGACCTGGTCTGGTTCAGTCTGGTTCGATCTGGTTTGACCTGGTCTGGTTCAGTCTGGTTCGATCTGGTTTGACCTGGTCTGGTTCAGTCTGGTTCGATCTGGTTTGACCTGGTCTGGTTCAGTCTGGTTTGATCTGGTTTAGTTCAGTCTGATCTAGTTCCCGGTCTGGTTTGATCTCTCCTTTATGGAACGGGATGACCTGACCAAGATGGCAGACCAACCACGAGTTTATGACAAACCACAAAACATCAGCTGTTAAAGTCCAGTAAACCAGTCGTCGCAAGCAGGACCAGGTTCAATAAATCCAGCGTGGAATACATGACAAACACTCCCAGTGAGCAGCGAGGTTCTACCAGAGAAACCAGTTTTGTTTATTTCACATCAGTTTGTAGGTTTTTCCAAGAGGAAAGAGCAGCATCAGGACCACCATCCGTAGACCAGAACAACAGCAACGGCCATGTTGACTCGGGTTTCTGGACAATACATAAAACGCAGAACGTTACAGTCATAGACTGTACGTGACAGATGGACGGAGCCTCTAGTGGTAAAACGTAAGAGAGGGTCCTGGCTGCAGACTGGAGAATGAGGCGGGGCTGGATGTCCGACCCCGCCCCCTTAACATTTTGATTGGATTAACAGTAAGCCTAACCACGCCGATTTGACATTGAGCTCCGCCCAATATCCAGGCCCACCCCATTCTCCAGCCTGCAGCTGGGGGTTATTGAAAAGTAAAACCAAAACCTGCAGTTCCCCCTTCATCCACCAGGGGCTCCAGAACAAAACAAATTCACACAGACTCCCATGTTAAAAAGACCAACTTCACAGCAGAAATAAACATGTTTACAGCAAAAATAAACACGTTTACAGCCTGGTATAAAAAAAACATTTTCAGTTTAATAGGTCAGGTTTACCTTCTTGACTACGGTGGTGGGAGTGAATTTTTTTCTCACTCCTCTGTTTAGATTTTAGAATTTCAGCATATTCATGGGCGTGTCCTTTTGATTGACAGGTATCCGATATCCCGCTTCAAGACGGAGGAACGTAGAACAACCGTGGTTTTTAGGCTGGTCATCAACATGACTTAGCTTTAGCCGCTTACCTCTATTAGCTCGGTTAGCTCTAAGCTACAGGCAGGTCAGAGTTTGCTCGATGTCAATCATCCACCATGACGCTCACAGCCCCCCTCTCAGCTCCGCCTCTTTGTCCATATTTGTATTTTCCAGGCGAGACGACACGCATGCCCCTGCCAAGATGGTGATGGTAGGAACCGCCCACCGAGCTTCAGTTCAGCTCTTCAGAAACCTGCGGTGACATCACGGAGGCTCCGCCCGCCTTTTTACAGTCTATGGTTACAGTATACATTGTCTGGTTTTAAACAGATCCCCTAAATCCAGCACAGGCAAAAACTGCGCTGGAATAAATTTTCTCTTCTTTTAAAAGACAAACTGGATTATTTCCTTAAAGCAAGGAAGCTAATCTGACTTTCAGGGTAAATTTAAGGTTTTCGGTGCAAGCCTGGAATGACAGACTGTGAGCTGCAGTGAAACCTAGATCCTTCAGGCTGAAACACTGCTTGTGGAAACAGTGCTGCATTTAGCAGCAGTCTCAGGTGGTTTCAGACAATCTGAACAACATGGAAGGCCGACTGGAGGCCTTCCAACATGAGAAACAACCCAGTTTCCCAGTTAAACACGCACAAGTTGTTTATCACGTGGAAAACAGCGGTCCCAGAATGGAGCCTTGGGGAACACCTCCAGGGTCAGGAAACAGGCAGCAGACGACATTACTGACTCTTCACACCCCAGAGACATCTGGTTCTCCCTTCTCTGGTTCAGAAAACCGGCACAACCAGACAGGAGAGCCGCATCCTTCTCCAGGTGAGACTGGAAAGTTCACATCAGGTCTGAACGAAGCATGAAGACGACTCACACGATGAGCTGAACGTGGGAGTAAGTTCAGCAGCGTGACGACGCCATCAAGGTCACCCAGACACGTGTGTGTGTGTGTGTGTGTGAGAGGGGAAGTGGTCACATCAGTCACAACGTGACGGCTCTTCTCACAAAACAGGTTCAAGTGGTTTAAAAGCAGGAACTTTCCTCAGAAACACCACGTAGACGGCTGGTGTGTCAGCTGTACTGTTTACCACATACACCACGAGCATTACAGAGCACACGCAGAAGTTTCCATGACTATCGGTGGTGCTCGGGTTCTGCTCGGCACTAGTTTCATGCCCACAGCCTTCTGGACTCTGTTCTGTGGGACAAACTCCACTCATCACCGCTGACAACACCAGAAGGAGAGAAACTATCAGAAAGCATCTTCATGTTGTAGAAATGCTCCACTATGAGCCTGTCTCTGTGCCGGCATCAAACCTGCGGCTTCAACATTTCTTCCTCCCCAGCTGAATGCAGAGAAACATGCTGGGAACATGGTGGGGGGCTCACCTGGATCCAGACTCTGGTGCCGGTCTGCGGAGCCCCGTTTCATCAGCTCATCCTGGAAGTGGTGCAGAACGTGGTTTTTAGTGAACTTCTCAGGTCTGCGGTGAGATGAGGCCGAGAGGAACTTACCGACGTCAGGAGGCATTTACCTCCCTGCTGCTCCGCTTCACGTCAACTTTGAGCCGCGACCAGCCAGGATTTAGTCCCAAACATGTCCTCGCAGAGACGGAGAGAGAGGAGAGGCTCCGCGTTTCACTCAGGAAGCCGCTGCGAGCTGAAAATAATCCGGAAGGAGGCTGCGCGAGCCCGCATGACATTACTCAGGAAAAAAGAAGTTTCTTAGAGTGTTATACGGAGGGATCTCCTCTGTCCTGCTTCCTACTGGATCACAGCCCCGTCCGGCTGGAAGAAAGGCTCCTGGTGAACAGGTAGGGCGCGAGCCGCAGCTGGCGTAATAAGACGCTCGTGGCTGAAGTCACCTGAGCTCCAGGAGGACCGTGACAGCTTTTAAAGCCTGCTGCCGGGAAAACCCTCATGATGTCAGACTTTCAGACGAGGAAGAAGAAGAAAACAAACCAGTTTTTCCGCGTTCAAAGGCCGCATTGTGTGGGCTGGGAACCGGATCCTGGAGTGCGCGCGCCAGGAGGAAGTAGGAGCAACTTTTAATTGGTGTCACATTGTTTTACAGGAGTCTGAAAATAACATGGGCTCCTCCCAGTTTACCTGTAAAACACCCCAAACTGGTTCCCAGTTTACCTGTAAAACACAGCAAACTGGCTCCCAGTTTACCTTTAAAACACAGCAAACTGGTTCCCAGTTTACATGTAAAACACAGCAAACTGGCTCCCAGTTTACCTTTAAAACACAGAAAACTGGCTCCCAGCTTACCTGTAAAACACAGCAAACTGGTTCCCAGTTTACCTTTAAAACACAGCAAACTGGCTCCCAGTTTACCTGTAAAACACAGCAAACTGGTTCCCAGTTTACCTGTAAAACACAGCAAACTGGTTCCCAGTTTACATGTAAAACACAGCAAACTGGTTCCCAGTTTACCTGTAAAACACAGCAAACTGGCTCCCAGTTTACATGTAAAACACAGCAAACTGGTTCCCAGTTTACCTGTAAAACACAGCAAACTGGCTCCCAGTTTACCTTTAAAACACAACAAACTGGTTCCCAGTTTACCTGTAAAACACAGCAAACTGGCTCCCAGTTTACCTGTAAAACACAGCAAACTGGTTCCCAGTTTACCTGTAAAAAACAGCAAACTGGCTCCCAGTTTACCTGTAAAACACAGCAAACTGGTTCCCAGTTTACCTGTACAACACAGCAAACTGGTTCCCAGTTTACCTGTACAACACAGCAAACTGGCTCCCAGTTTACCTGTAAAACACAACAAACTGGTTCCCAGTTTACCTGTAAAACACAGCAAACTGGTTCCCAGTTTACCTGTAAAACACAGCAAACTGGTTCCCAGTTTACCTGTAAAACACAGCAAACTGGTTCCCAGTTTACCTGTAAAACACAACAAACTGGTTCCCAGTTTACCTGTAAAACACAGCAAACTGGCTCCCAGTTTACCTGTAAAACACAGCAAACTGGTTCCCAGTTTACCTGTACAACACAGCAAACTGGTTCCCAGTTTACCTGTACAACACAGCAAACTGGTTCCCAGTTTACCTGTACAACACAGCAAACTGGCTCCCAGTTTACCTGTAAAACACAGCAAACTGGTTCCCAGTTTACCTGTACAACACAGCAAACTGGTTCCCAGTTTACCTGTACAACACAGCAAACTGGCTCCCAGTTTACCTGTAAAACACAACAAACTGGTTCCCAGTTTACCTGTAAAACACAGCAAACTGGTTCCCAGTTTACCTGTAAAACACAGCAAACTGGTTCCCAGTTTACCTGTAAAACACAGCAAACTGGTTCCCAGTTTACCTGTAAAACACAACAAACTGGTTCCCAGTTTACCTGTAAAACACAGCAAACTGGCTCCCAGTTTACCTGTAAAACACAGCAAACTGGTTCCCAGTTTACCTGTACAACACAGCAAACTGGTTCCCAGTTTACCTGTACAACACAGCAAACTGGTTCCCAGTTTACCTGTACAACACAGCAAACTGGCTCCCAGTTTACCTGTAAAACACAACAAACTGGCTCCCAGTTTACCTGTAAAACACAGCAAACTGGTTCCCAGTTTACCTGTAAAACACAGCAAACTGGTTCCCAGTTTACCTGTAAAACACAACAAACTGGTTCCCAGTTTACCTGTAAAACACAGCAAACTGGTTCCCAGTTTACCTTTAAAACACAGCAAACTGGCTCCCAGTTTACCTGTAAAACACAGCAAACTGGTTCCCAGTTTACATGTAAAACACAGCAAACTGGCTCCCAGTTTACCTGTAAAACACAGTAAACTGGCTCCCAGTTTACCTTTAAAACACAACAAACTGGCTCCCAGTTTACCTGTAAAACACAACAAACTGGCTCCCAGTTTACCTGTAAAACACAACAAACTGGTTCCCAGTTTACCTGTAAAACACAGCAAACTGGTTCCCAGTTTACCTGTAAAACACAACAAACTGGCTCCCAGTTTACCTGTAAAACACAGCAAACTGGTTCCCAGTTTACCTTTAAAACACAGCAAACTGGCTCCCAGTTTACCTGTAAAACACAGCAAACTGGTTCCCAGTTTACCTGTAAAACACAGCAAACTGGTTCCTAGTTTACATGTAAAACACAGCAAACTGGTTCCCAGTTTACCTGTAAAACACAGCAAACTGGCTCCCAGTTTACCTGTAAAACACAGCAAACTGGTTCCCAGTTTACCTGTAAAACACAGCAAACTGGTTCCCAGTTTACCCGTACAACACAGCAAACTGGCTCCCAGTTTACCTGTAAAACACAACAAACTGGTTCCCAGTTTACCTGTAAAACACAGCAAACTGGCTCCCAGTTTACCTGTAAAACACAGTAAACTGGCTCCCAGTTTACCTTTAAAACACAGCAAACTGGCTCCCAGTTTACCTGTAAAACACAGCAAACTGGTTCCCAGTTTACATGTAAAACACAGCAAACTGGTTCCCAGTTTACCTGTAAAACACAGCAAACTGGCTCCCAGTTTACCTGTAAAACACAGCAAACTGGTTCCCAGTTTACCTTTAAAACACAGCAAACTGGCTCCCAGTTTACCTGTAAAACACAGCAAACTGGTTCCCAGTTTACCTGTAAAACACAGCAAACTGGTTCCCAGTTTACATGTAAAACACAGCAAACTGGTTCCCAGTTTACCTGTAAAACACAGCAAACTGGCTCCCAGTTTACATGTAAAACACAGCAAACTGGTTCCCAGTTTACCTGTAAAACACAGCAAACTGGCTCCCAGTTTACCTTTAAAACACAACAAACTGGTTCCCAGTTTACCTGTAAAACACAGAAAACTGGCTCCCAGTTTACCTGTAAAACACAGCAAACTGGTTCCCAGTTTACCTGTAAAAAACAGCAAACTGGCTCCCAGTTTACCTGTAAAACACAGCAAACTGGTTCCCAGTTTACCTGTACAACACAGCAAACTGGTTCCCAGTTTACCTGTACAACACAGCAAACTGGTTCCCAGTTTACCTGTACAACACAGCAAACTGGCTCCCAGTTTACCTGTAAAACACAACAAACTGGCTCCCAGGTTACCTGTAAAACACAGCAAACTGGTTCCCAGTTTACATGTAAAATACAGCAAACTGGTACCCAGTTTACCTGTAAAACACAGCAAACTGGTTCCCAGTTTACATGTAAAACACAGCAAACTGGTTCCCAGTTTACCTGTAAAACACAGCAAACTGGCTCCCAGTTTACTTGTAAAACACAGCAAACTGGTTCCCAGTTTACCTGTAAAACACAGCAAACTGGCTCCCAGTTTACTTGTAAAACACAGCAAAATGGTTCCCAGTTTACCTGTAAAACACAGCAAACTCGCTCCCAGTTTACATGTAAAACACAGCAAACTGGTTCCCAGTTTACCTGTAAAACACAGCAAACTGGCTCCCAGTTTACCTGTAAAACACAGCAAACTGGTTCCCAGTTTACCTGTAAAACACAGCAAACTGGCTCCCAGTTTACATGTAAAACACAGCAAACTGGTTCCCAGTTTACATGTAAAACACAGCAAACTGGTTCCCAGTTTACCTGTAAAACACAGCAAACTGGCTCCCAGTTTACCTGTAAAACACAGTAAACTGGCTCCCAGTTTACCTTTAAAACACAACAAACTGGCTCCCAGTTTACCTGTAAAACACAACAAACTGGCTCCCAGTTTACCTGTAAAACACAACAAACTGGTTCCCAGTTTACCTGTAAAACACAGCAAAATGGTTCCCAGTTTACCTGTAAAACACAACAAACTGGCTCCCAGTTTACCTGTAAAACACAGCAAACTGGTTCCCAGTTTACCTTTAAAACACAGCAAACTGGCTCCCAGTTTACCTGTAAAACACAGCAAACTGGTTCCCAGTTTACATGTAAAACACAGCAAACTGGTTCCCAGTTTACCTGTAAAACACAGCAAATTGGTTCCCAGTTTACCTGTAAAACACAACAAACTGGTTCCCAGTTTACCTGTAAAACACAGCAAACTGGTTCCCAGTTTACCTTTAAAACACAGCAAACTGGCTCACAGTTTACCTGTAAAACACAGCAAACTGGTTCCCAGTTTACCTGTAAAACACAGCAAACTGGTTCCCAGATTACCTGTAAAACACAGCAAACTGGTTCCCAGTTTACATGTAAAACACAGCAAACTGGTTCCCAGTTTACCTGTAAAACACAGCAAACTGGCTCCCAGTTTACTTGTAAAACACAGCAAACTGGTTCCCAGTTTACCTGTAAAACACAGCAAACTGGCTCCCAGTTTACTTGTAAAACACAGCAAAATGGTTCCCAGTTTACCTGTAAAACACAGCAAACTGGTTCCCAGATTACATGTAAAACACAGCAAACTGGCTCCCAGTTTACATGTAAAACACAGCAAACTGGTTCCCAGTTTACCTGTAAAACACAGCAAACTCGCTCCCAGTTTACATGTAAAACACAGCAAACTGGTTCCCAGTTTACCTGTAAAACACAGCAAACTGGCTCCCAGTTTACCTTTAAAACACAGCAAACTGGTTCCCAGTTTACCTGTAAAACACAGCAAACTGGTTCCCAGTTTACATGTAAAACACAGCAAACTGGTTCCCAGTTTACCTGTAAAACACAGCAAACTGGTTCCCAGTTTACATGTAAAACACAGCAAACTGGTTCCCAGTTTACCTGTAAAACACAGAAAACTGGCTCCCAGTTTACATGTAAAACACAGCAAACTGGTTCCCAGTTTACCTGTAAAACACAGCAAACTGGCTCCCAGTTTACATGTAAAACACAGCAAACTGGTTCCCAGTTTACCTGTAAAACACAGCAAACTGGCTCCCAGTTTACCTGTAAAACACAGCAAACTGGTTCCCAGTTTACCTGTAAAACACAGCAAACTGGCTCCCAGTTTACCTGTAAAACACAGCAAACTGGCTCCCAGTTTACCTGTAAAACACAGCAAACTGGCTCCCAGTTTACCTGTAAAACACAGCAAACTGGCTCCCAGTTTACCTGTAAAACACAACAAACTGGTTCCCAGTTTACCTGTAAAACACAGCAAACTGGCTCCCAGTTTACCTTTAAAACACAGCAAACTGGCTCCCAGTTTACCTGTAAAACACAGCAAACTGGTTCCCAGTTTACCTGTAAAACACAGCAAACTGGTTCCCAGTTTACCTGTAAAACACAGCAAACTGGTTCCCAGTTTACCTTTAAAACACAGCAAACTGGCTCCCAGTTTACCTGTAAAACACAGCAAACTGGTTCCCAGTTTACCTGTAAAACACAGCAAACTGGTTCCCAGTTTACCTGTAAAACACAGCAAACTGGCTCCCAGTTTACCTTTAAAACACAGCAAACTGGCTCCCAGTTTACCTGTAAAACACAGCAAACTGGTTCCCAGTTTACATGTAAAACACAGCAAACTGGTTCCCAGTTTACCTGTAAAACACAGCAAATTGGTTCCCAGTTTACCTGTAAAACACAACAAACTGGTTCCCAGTTTACCTGTAAAACACAGCAAACTGGTTCCCAGTTTACCTTTAAAACACAGCAAACTGGCTCACAGTTTACCTTTAAAACACAGCAAACTGGTTCCCAGTTTACCTGTAAAACACAGCAAACTGGTTCCCAGTTTACCTGTAAAACACAGCAAACTGGTTCCCAGTTTACATGTAAAACACAGCAAACTGGTTCCCAGTTTACCTGTAAAACACAGCAAACTGGCTCCCAGTTTACTTGTAAAACACAGCAAACTGGTTCCCAGTTTACCTGTAAAACACAGCAAACTGGCTCCCAGTTTACTTGTAAAACACAGCAAAATGGTTCCCAGTTTACCTGTAAAACACAGCAAACTGGTTCCCAGATTACATGTAAAACACAGCAAACTGGCTCCCAGTTTACATGTAAAACACAGCAAACTGGTTCCCAGTTTACCTGTAAAACACAGCAAACTCGCTCCCAGTTTACATGTAAAACACAGCAAACTGGTTCCCAGTTTACCTGTAAAACACAGCAAACTGGCTCCCAGTTTACCTTTAAAACACAGCAAACTGGTTCCCAGTTTACCTGTAAAACACAGCAAACTGGTTCCCAGTTTACATGTAAAACACAGCAAACTGGTTCCCAGTTTACCTGTAAAACACAGCAAACTGGTTCCCAGTTTACATGTAAAACACAGCAAACTGGTTCCCAGTTTACCTGTAAAACACAGAAAACTGGCTCCCAGTTTACATGTAAAACACAGCAAACTGGTTCCCAGTTTACCTGTAAAACACAGCAAACTGGCTCCCAGTTTACATGTAAAACACAGCAAACTGGTTCCCAGTTTACCTGTAAAACACAGCAAACTGGCTCCCAGTTTACCTGTAAAACACAGCAAACTGGTTCCCAGTTTACCTGTAAAACACAGCAAACTGGCTCCCAGTTTACCTGTAAAACACAGCAAACTGGCTCCCAGTTTACCTGTAAAACACAGCAAACTGGCTCCCAGTTTACCTGTAAAACACAGCAAACTGGCTCCCAGTTTACCTGTAAAACACAACAAACTGGTTCCCAGTTTACCTGTAAAACACAGCAAACTGGCTCCCAGTTTACCTTTAAAACACAGCAAACTGGCTCCCAGTTTACCTGTAAAACACAGCAAACTGGTTCCCAGTTTACCTGTAAAACACAGCAAACTGGTTCCCAGTTTACCTGTAAAACACAGCAAACTGGTTCCCAGTTTACCTTTAAAACACAGCAAACTGGCTCCCAGTTTACCTGTAAAACACAGCAAACTGGTTCCCAGTTTACCTGTAAAACACAGCAAACTGGTTCCCAGTTTACCTGTAAAACACAGCAAACTGGCTCCCAGTTTACCTTTAAAACACAACAAACTGGTTCCCAGTTTACCTGTAAAACACAGCAAACTGGCTCCCAGTTTACATGTAAAACACAGCAAACTGGTTCCCAGTTTACCTGTAAAACACAGCAAACTGGCTCCCAGTTTACCTGTAAAACACAGCAAACTGGTTCCCAGTTTACCTGTAAAACACAGCAAACTGGCTCCCAGTTTACCTGTAAAACACAGCAAACTGGCTCCCAGTTTACCTGTACAACACAGCAAACTGGTTCCCAGTTTACCTGTAAAACACAGCAAACTGGCTCCCAGTTTACCTTTAAAACACAGCAAACTGGTTCCCAGTTTACATGTAAAACACAGCAAACTGGCTCCCAGTTTACATGTAAAACACAGCAAACTGGTTCCCAGTTTACCTGTAAAACACAGCAAACTGGCTCCCAGTTTACCTGTAAAACACAGCAAACTGGCTCCCAGTTTACATGTAAAACACAGCAAACTGGCTCCCAGTTTACCTGTAAAACACAGCAAACTGGCTCCCAGTTTACATGTAAAACACAGCAAACTGGCTCCCAGTTTACCTGTAAAACACAGCAAACTGGCTCCCAGTTTACCTGTAAAACACAACAAACTGGTTCCCAGAAAAAAAAACCCAGAAATACAGTAGAAACCACAGGAAAGGAGGGTTTTACTCACATCCATGGCATTTATTTATTTATTTATTTATAATAGAAGAATACAAGTAATAGCCAATGATAGATAGATAGAACTGGTCTCCATGGAAACGGGGCTGTCAAGAAGCCAAAGATGGCTGAGGTCACATGACCTGAGAACTGGACTAAAGATCAGTGGAAACAGGTCTGATGGAGGGAGGGATCCTCTCCAGAACCAGGACTTTAACGGGTCTGGTGGAGGGAGGGATCCTCTCCAGAACCAGGACTTTAACGGGTCTGGTGGAGGGAGGGATCCTCTCCAGAACCAGGACTTTAACGGGTCTGGTGGAGGGAGGGATCCTCTCCAGAACCAGGACTTTAATGGGTCTGGTGGAGGGAGGGATCCTCTCCAGAACCAGGACTTTAACGGGTCTGGTGTGAGTCGAAGCTTCAGTGTGACAGCGTTGGTCAGGAGGAACTTGTTATGTTGGGTGTGTGTGACAGAAGTTGTGTGAAAACCTGACGCTGAGTCCACTGACTGCATTCCCGTCGTTCAGAAGGAAAATCCTGATTTAAAGAGTGAGTGGACCAGGGATGGACAGGGACCTGCAGGTTTTAGATGTTTCCTGACTCTCCTCCTGGTTCTGCTGTTGCAGACGTGAAGTCCAGCTCAGGAAGCTGAAGTTCATCTCAGCATGTTAGCATGCTAACAGCATTTCTGCTGAACAGAACTTTGTCTCTGGCCTTTCACCTTCCCTCCCTTTGTCCACATCGTCGCCTCTGATGGAGCAAAGTCCGCACAATAAATGCAGATAACTCTGTTTGCTGACGATAAGTCCTGCACGATTCAGACACTTAGCGATGCATGTTTACCTGACAGGTATGAGAGGCTCAGACCTGTCGCCAGGTGTTCTCATTTCCTTCAGTAAAACAGGTGCATCAGTTACATTTATCACTGTAGATTCATTCAAACCATCAGTTTGAGCTTCTTCTACTGCCATGGTCTTCTGCTGTAGAGGAAAACTCCAGAATATTTACCTCAAGTTAGTCTGTGAAGAGGCGGAGAGAGGACTCAACTTTATGCACAAACAGGTGTGATTTACACAAACAAAGCTGCACGATGTTCACTGTTAACAACGCAGAGGCTGAGATTTGACTGAAGGAGCTGTTATCCATGGAAATGAGCAGCAAAGTCCTGCCAGGTTCCAGGTTTTCAGTCATATGCCAGGGTCAAAGGTACCGAAAGTACCGAACATGCAGCCTAAAGGTGTGTATTTACGGTGCAGGGTGGGGGAGTAGGGGTGGTTGTAGCTCAGGTGTCAGGACAGTTTGATCTCCAGCAGAGGAGGCAATTCCTGGTCCTGCCATGTTTCTGGATCTACCTGTACATTTAGAACAGGTGTTTTCACCAACAGGCTGGTTTACCTGGAAAATAAACTCTGTTCAGTAAACCCAGCTGGTTTGGTGACGGATCAGAACAGTGCCGGACTTTTACTGTCTGGACCAGGACTTGGCACCTCTGGTCTCCAGTTAAATAACAGTTAAATTACACAGAAATAAAAAAAACTCCACATTTTCCTCTTTGTTTCCCACAGTGCTGTGTGGAAATGTGACGCCATGCAGGCCTGACACGTCTGTTTCCAGGTAAACGTGAGTCAGCGCTGCAGGTTGGATGTGACAGGAGAGGAAACCTGACCCCCCCCCTCGCTGGCCAAAATGACCTCATGCACCTGCGACATTCAACACGATGTGTGACTGATCTTCAAATAGACGCAAAAAGCAACATTTCACAGTAAAATGTTAAAAATACTTTTCTAAGACGCCAACAGTTTAGTGTCAGACATTCTGTGGAACGTTTATTCTGTGACGTCAGTTTGACCTGATTTAGTCTTCACGTTGGACACGGGGCAATGGACACAACCTGTTGGACACGGGGTGTTGGGCACGACGTGTTGGACACGGGGCGTTGGACACGACGTGTTGGACACGGGGCGTTGGACACAACCTGTTGGACACGGGGTGTTGGACACAACCTGTTGGACACGGGGTGTTGGGCACGACGTGTTGGACACGGGGCGTTGGACACAACGTGTTGGACACGGGGTGTTGGACACGTCTTGTTGGACACGACCTGTTGGACACGGGGCAATGGACACGACGTGTTGGACACGGGGCGTTGGAAACGACGTGTTGAACACGGGGCGTTGGACACGACGTGTTGGACACGGGGCGTTGGACACGGGGCGTTGGACACAACCTGTTGGACACGGGGCGTTGGACACAGCGTGTTGGACATGACTTGTTGGACACGGGGCGTTGGACACAACCTGTTGGACACGGGGCGTTGGACACAGCGTGTTGGACACAGGGCATTGGACACGAGGTGTTGGACACGGCGTGTTGGACACGGGGCGTTGGACACGACGTGTTGGACACGGGGCGTTGGACACGTCCTGTTGGACACGGGGCGTTGGACACGGGGCGTTGGACACGGGGCGTTGGACACGTCCTGTTGGACACGGGGTGTTGGACACGACGTGTTGGACACGGGGCCTTGGACACGACGTGTTGGACATGACGTGTTGGACACGGGAGGTTGGACACGGGGTGTTGGACACGACGTGTTGGACACGGGGCCTTGGACACGGGGCGTTGGACACGACGTGTTGGACACGGGGCGTTGGACACGACGTGTTGGACACGGGGCGTTGGACACAACCTGTTGGACACGGGGTGTTGGACACAACCTGTTGGACACGGGGTGTTGGGCACGACGTGTTGGACACGGGGCGTTGGACACAACGTGTTGGACACGGGGTGTTGGACACGTCCTGTTGGACACGACCTGTTGGACACGGGGCAATGGACACGACGTGTTGGACACGGGGCGTTGGAAACGACGTGTTGAACACGGGGCGTTGGAAACGACGTGTTGAACACGGGGCGTTGGAAACGACGTGTTGAACACGGGGCGTTGGACACGACGTGTTGGACACGGGGCGTTGGACACAACCTGTTGGACACGGGGCGTTGGACACAGCGTGTTGGACATGACTTGTTGGACACGGGGCGTTGGAAACGACGTGTTGGACACGGAGCGTTGGACACGACGTGTTGGACACGGGGCGTTGGACACAACGTGTTGGACACGGGGCGTTGGACACAACGTGTTGGACATGACTTGTTGGACAACGGGGCGTTGGACATGGGGCGTTGGACACGGGGCGTTGGACACGACGTGTTGGACACGGGGCGTTGGACACGTCCTGTTGGACACGTCCTGTTGGACACGGGGCGTTGGACACGACGTGTTGGACACGGGGCGTTGGAAACGACGTGTTGGACACGGGGCGTTGGACACGGGGCGTTGGACACGACCTGTTGGACACGGGGCGTTGGACACGACGTGTTGGACACGGGGCGTTGGAAACGACGTGTTGGACACGGAGCGTTGGACACGGAGCGTTGGACACGACGTGTTGGACACGGGGCATTGGAAACGACGTGTTGGACACGGGGCGTTGGACACAACGTGTTGGACACGGGGCGTTGGACACAACGTGTTGGACACGGGGCGTTGGACACAACGTGTTGGACATGACTTGTTGGACAACGGGGCGTTGGACATGGGGCGTTGGACACGGGGCGTTGGACACGACGTGTTGGACACGGGGCGTTGGACACAACCTGTTGGACACGGGGCGTTGGACACGACGTGTTGGACACGGGGCGTTGGACACGACGTGTTGGACACGGGGCGTTGGACACGACGTGTTGGATATGGGGCGTTGGAAACGACGTGTTGGACATGACTTGTTGGACAACGGGGCGTTGGACATGGGGCGTTGGACACGACGTGTTGGACACGGTGCGTTGGACACAACCTGTTGGACACGGGGCATTGGACACAACCTGTTGGACACGGGGCGTTGGACACAACGTGTTGGACACGGGGCGTTGGACACAACGTGTTGGACATGACTTGTTGGACAACGGGGCGTTGGACACGGGGCGTTGGACACGACGTGTTGGACACGGTGCGTTGGACACAACCTGTTGGACACGGGGCATTGGACACGACGTGTTGGACACGGGGCGTTGGACACGACGTGTTGGACACGGGGCGTTGGACACGACGTGTTGGACACGGGGCGTTGGACACAACCTGTTGGACACGGGGCGTTGGAAACGACGTGTTGGACACGGAGCGTTGGACACGACGTGTTGGACACGGGGCATTGGAAACGACGTGTTGGACACGGGGCGTTGGACACAACGTGTTGGACACGGGGCGTTGGACACAACGTGTTGGACACGGGGCGTTGGACACAACGTGTTGGACATGACTTGTTGGACAACGGGGCGTTGGACACAACCTGTTGGACACGGGGCGTTGGACACGGGGCGTTGGACACGACGTGTTGGACACGGGGCGTTGGACACGACGTGTTGGACACGGGGCGTTGGACACAACCTGTTGGACACGGGGCGTTGGACACAGCGTGTTGGACATGACTTGTTGGACACGGGGCGTTGGAAACGACGTGTTGGACACGGGGCGTTGGACACAACCTGTTGGACACGGGGCGTTGGAAACGACGTGTTGGACACGGTGCGTTGGACACTTGGACACGACCTGTTGGACACGGGGCGTTGGACACGGTGCGTTGGACACAGATCCTTCCAGAACCTGGACTATATCTGACCTGATGGAGGGACGGATCCTTCCAGAACCTGGACTATATCTGACTTGATGGAGGGACGGATCCTTCCAGAACCTGGACTATATCTGACTTGATGGAGGGACGGATCCTTCCAGAACCTGGACTATATCTGACTTGATGGAGGGACGGATCCTTCCAGAACCTGGACTATATCTGACTTGATGGAGGGACGGATCCTTCCAGAACCTGGACTATATCTGACTTGATGGAGGGACGGATCCTTCCAGAACCTGGACTATATCTGACTTGATGGAGGGACGGATCCTTCCAGAACCTGGACTATATCTGACTTGATGGAGGGACGGATCCTTCCAGAACCTGGACTATATCTGACTTGATGGAGGGACGGATCCTTCCAGAACCTGGACTATATCTGACTTGATGGAGGGACGGATCCTTCCAGAACCTGGACTATATCTGACTTGATGGAGGGACGGATCCTTCCAGAACCTGGACTATATCTGACTTGATGGAGGGACGGATCCTTCCAGAACCTGGACTATATCTGACTTGATGGAGGGACGGATCCTTCCAGAACCTGGACTATATCTGACTTGATGGAGGGACGGATCCTTCCAGAACCTGGACTATATCTGACTTGATGGAGGGACGGATCCTTCCAGAACCTGGACTATATCTGACTTGATGGAGGGACGGATCCTTCCAGAACCTGGACTATATCTGACTTGATGGAGGGACGGATCCTTCCAGAACCTGGACTATATCTGACTTGATGGAGGGACGGATCCTTCCAGAACCTGGACTATATCTGACTTGATGGAGGGACGGATCCTTCCAGAACCTGGACTATATCTGACTTGATGGAGGGACGGATCCTTCCAGAACCTGGACTATATCTGACTTGATGGAGGGACGGATCCTTCCAGAACCTGGACTATATCTGACTTGATGGAGGGACGGATCCTTCCAGAACCTGGACTATATCTGACTTGATGGAGGGACGGATCCTTCCAGAACCTGGACTATATCTGACCTGATGGAGGGACGGATCCTTCCAGAACCTGGACCTCAACATTAAAGCAGTGATTCAGATTCAGAAAAGGTGACTGATGCTGAGAGATGACTTCCATTTGCAGACATGGGTCACAGTAAATGGCAGGGCATCATCCACACGTGGTTTACACCCGGTGACGTCGTACGCAGGACGTGAGATCATGAGAGGATCCAGCCTACAGTTTCACAGGTTTACCATCAGTGACAAAGTGACAAGTGCAACACCTCATAGTATAAAACTGTCACTTACATGGCAGAAAGAATGAAGTGGGTCCGAATCGACTGGTTTTCCTGCTGGGAGCGAAGCAGCGCCTCCCAGAGGGCATCGGGACAAGCTTCTCTTTCAGAACATGGTCTGCATGAAGGATGGAACTTTTCTGGACGAGCTGTTTCTGTCCTCCTCTGACAACCTGTAAAACCAGCATGTAAATAAAAGGTTAAAAGACTCAACCAGAGGTTGATTAAACACATAAAATGGGTTTAGACACGTTGAAAAGATTCAGTTTCTGCAGCAGGCTTTACAATAACCTCAGGATTTTTATTACAGTCAAGACATTTGTTTGTTTGTGTGCATTTATTTCCATTAAAGACCAGAATCAAATGTTGTTCCGAAGTATTTAGAGCACGATTCTGACGTTTCCTTTGTTGATCATACTGTCATCATGTTTGGAAGCCTTTCTGCTGAAGTCAGTCATTTCTTTAGTTTTTGTCACATTATAATCCAAATAATCGGACTGCTGCCGTGCCCTGATTCAGGGTCGAGGGGTCAACCGGGCCCTGCCGTCTGAAAACCCGACCAGGTAGCTGCCCTCCCGGCTGGCTCGCCAACAGTCTGCATACGTGATGCACAGCAGAGGCCAGCGGGCGCAACCTGGAGGGGAACCAGTGCTGGAGACGACACCATCAGACATGTGACCGTTCACTAAAACCTGCTAACTGTCAGTTAAATAAAGTAAAAGCAACAACAGAATCTGCTCAAAGACGTTGAAATAGATTGTTAGAGTGAAAAACATGGGGCTTCATCTTATTAACGCCAGAAGAAAAATCAGCAAATAGAACTCAGACGTGGAACCGAGAGGTTCTAAATGTCGTCCACAATAAAAAATCTTATGTATATAATATAACATTATGAAATTACCCAAGTTTGCGTTTGTGATAAATAGTAAAAGAAAATGATAGATATATTTTAGAGGGATTTATAAAACATAATGATGATTATATATTATTTCATAAATATTTTAAAGAATGCATTATAATAAATAATAAATCATGATTGTTTCTATATATATATATATATATATATCAATCAATCAATCAAATCAAAGATACTTTATTCATTCCCGAGGGGAAATTCAGAAATGTGTGTGTGTCTGTGTGTGTGTGTGTGAACACACATAAAACGTTTATATAATTTATTGTAGGCTTCATAATAAATTTTAATCTCATTTTAACCTCATAACAATATTTTGGCAAAAAAGCAACATTTATTAATTTAAATGGAGTTTGATAGACAACTAAATCAATTAATAAACACAGATATTAATACTGTAAACTCAGACTCTATTCATGTGGAAAAAAAACATTACATTTCTATTTAAAACATTAGAAAATATCCTTGGCATAACCTGAACAGATTTGAAGTTAAAATGTTACGTTAAGTACCTTAACCAGCAGCTCCAGTCTCCAACATATTACAGTATTTGAACATTTCCGTGTTCCCGTCCACACGCTTCATCAGCAGACATGAACATGTGGCAGAAAACAGACTGTGTTGTAGCTTCAGTCTGGTCCTGCATCGGAGGTAATCGCCTCCTGCTCTGCCTGGAGCTGGAAGCTTTATTTGGTTTTTTTTTATTTATTAATTTATCTTTATTGCTAAATCATTCAGTCAAAGTATTCAACCTACATCATGACACAATCAGGAGATGCTGAAAAAACTGGATCCCTGCAGAGTTCAGCAGAGACTGAGTTTCTTTTTGAAAATTGTCTCCATACTGTTAATATTTTTTTAATTTAAATTTTAAATTTATGTCGCGTAATTTATCCAATGAGAAATAAATCTATAAATCAACTGTTTTCTGTTCAATTTATTGGCCATGTACAGATGTTGCGGGCGAGAGGTCTGGAGAGCTCTGCCCCTGCTCAGAGTGCTACAGTGTTCTTTAAGAATACACAAACAACCCTTGCCTGGCAGCACTAGTCAGAACAACTGCAAGCTTGGAGATAACAATGTAATGTTACTTCTGAGTGTTATATTTTATTATTAAACCTACATAAAATGAAACATCCTGGGTCTAATGTCTTGCTGTTCTGTATACAGCAAAATTTGGATTGTCTTCATTAAATCTTACGCCAAGGTTTTTGGAAAGTTAGCAGCCCTTGTGTACTAGGAAATGTTCCTCGGCAGTCTAAACCTATCGCAACATAACTAAGGGATAGTTAGATAGCTAGTGATCCCTAACTATTGGACTTATCAAAATATTTTAACTTAAAAGCACGTTGTTTTTTAATGTTTTACAGTGATCTGTATCATAACAATATCTCTGCCCTTTGTAACAAACCAAACTGTGAGGAAAAACAGGTAAAAATCCGTGGAGTTCTTGTCGTGGTTGGACCTACACCTTACAGATAAATGCATTGGAGGCGCATGGGAGACCCATCCAAGATGGCGGCGATGACACGCCAGCACGTACAGGCAGCGTGACGTGACGCAGCGTCTATGATCAGGACTTCCGTGTCGCCATGTTGCTTCCCTGCTTGTCAGATGAGGTAAAACCGACACCATGACTACTAGGACGCTGCTGTTGATGGGGAAACTCCGCTCTGGTCGTCCGGTGAATTTTATCATTTTATAAAACAGTAAGTTTAAAGAAGTTTAAAGCGGGTGAGAGACGGATTTACTCCTGTTAAACAGACTGACAGCTAACGCGGCTGATGCTAACAGTAGCTAACGCGGCTAATGCTAACAGCTGTTTCCTCCTCCTGACAGAAGATCAGATGAAACTGTGTTTTGGAAGGTTCCTCAGTGCGGGTCTCTGTGCGGGTCTCCGGGGTTCCCTGCAGGCTAACAGCTGTAGGGTGCGCCTGTCTTCCAGGTGGAGCTGTTAGCATCCTGAGACCATGTTGGCCCGCCTGTTCCGGCTCCACGGCCTGCTGGTGGCCTCCCACCCCTGGGAGGTGATCGTCGGGACCCTGGCTGCCACCGCCTGCCTGATGTCCATGAACACCCTGGCAAGCAGCAGCCAGATGTGCAGCTGGAACGAGTGTCCCAAAGTGGAGCAGGTGTGGATGCAGGACTCAGAGGGAAGCTGCTCGGCTGGTCTGGATGCCAAGAGGAATAAATGTTTCTGTTTCCACAGGAAGTGCCCAGCAGCGATGTGATCATTCTCACGGTGACCCGCTGCATGGCCATCATCTACATCTATTTCCAGTTTCAGAACCTCCTCCAGCTGGGATCCAAATACATCCTGGGTCCGTATTTCAGCCTGAATCTCCGGATCTGGGGGTTTTATGTGGTGAAGTGAAGTAAATCTCTGCTTCCTCTGTCTCTAAAGGCATTGCAGGGTTGTTCACCGTGTTCTCCAGCTTTGTTTTCAGCACCGTGGTCGTCCACTTCTTTGGGAAGGAGCTGACAGGCCTGAAGTAAGGTTTCCAGCTTGTCCTCTCTGGGGAGAGTTTAATGTCTTTATCAGAACTTTACTGTCATTTAAAAATGTTGTGTTTGATGATGAAATGCGTCTTTTTCCTTCCTGATCCCTCCCCTCCAGTGAAGCCCTCCCGTTCTTCCTCCTGCTGATCGATCTGTCCAAAGCCTGCACTTTGGCTAAATTCGCCCTCAGCTCGAACTCTCAGGTAGCGTGACCCGCCTGGTGGGAGGAGGCTCTGTGTGGCCGGCGAGCTGCAGGTGTGATTTGTGGTTTGCTGTGTCTGCAGGAGGAGGTGAGGGAGAACATCTCCCAGGGAATGGCCATCTTGGGCCCCACCTTCACCCTGGACGCTCTGGTGGAGTGTCTGGTAATCGGAGTCGGCACCATGTCAGGTAAAGACGAGCTGGCATTCCCCGTGAAGCTGTGGTGGGAATGTGCCGAAGTTTGGGAGAAATGCTGCGATATTTAGTCGTGCAGAAGGTGATGTCTGCATTCTCCCCTTGTTTTCCAGGTGTTCCTCAGCTGGAGATCATGTGTTGTTTCGGCTGTATGTCAGTTCTGGCCAATTACTTTGTCTTCATGACCTTCTTTCCGGCGTGCGTCTCCCTGGTCCTGGAGGTGAGGATGGTGTCGGGAATCTGGAATATTTCCAGTCTGATCGGAAGAAAATCAGAAAGGGATTTTTCTTTCTGCCGGTAGAGTCCGGATTCTGATACCAGACTTTCTGCCGGTAGAGTCCGGATTCTGATACCAGACTTTCTGCCGGTAGAGTCCGGATTCTGATACCAGACTTTCTGCCGGTAGAGTCCGGATTCTGATACCAGACTTTCTGCCGGTAGAGTCCGGATTCTGATACCAGACTTTCTGCCGGTAGAGTCCGGATTCTGATACCAGACTTTCTGCCGGTAGAGTCTGGAATCATGTTCCTAGAGTCTGGAGTTCTCCTGTCAGGATAAATGTTGATGTGCTTCCACAGTTGTCCCGGGAAAGTCGGGAAGGCCGTCCCATCTGGCAGATGAGCCAGCTAGCCCGAGTTCTGGCTGAAGAGGAGGACAACAAGCCCAACCCGGTGACCCAGCGGGTGAAAATCATCATGGTGAGAGACTCTTCCTGTATGGCCTGATGGACGGATGGCAAGCTGGTGCAGAGACAGGCCTCTCAGGACTTCCACTGTAGATCCCAGAAGTTCTGCTCGGGTTCTGACCCGGTTTCCTTATGAGACCAGGTTTAAAGCCTCTGCATCGGCTTCCCACCAGTTCCATGATCCATTCTAAAGCTGCATTAACATCAGGACCATCCGCTAGACTCGGTCCGACTGGGGGAGGATTCTGGACCGAGACCGCATCACGCTGCTCCAATCTAACACATCTAGTGGTCCCGGTGGATCAGGTCCCGGGGGTCTGGGTGGATCAGGTCCCGGCCGTCTGAGGTTCCGGGGGTCTGGGTGGATCAGGTCCCGGCCGTCTGAGGTCCCGGGGGTCTGGGTGGATCAGGTCCCGGGGGTCTGGGTGGATCAGGTCCCGGGGGTCTGGGTGGATCAGGTCCCGGCCGTCTGAGGTCCCGGGGGTCTGGGTGGATCAGGTCCCGGGGGTCTGGGTGGATCAGGTCCCGGGGGTCTGGGTGGATCAGGTCCCGGGGGTCTGGGTGGATCAGGTCCCGGGGGTCTGGGTGGAAAATTTCTGCTGTGTGAGTAAAGAATGCTTCATGGAGGACGTGTGTATGTGGTGTGTGTGTGTGTGTATGTGGTGTGTGTGTGTGTGTATGTGGTGTGTGTGTGTGTGTATGTGGTGTGTGTGCACGTGTGTGTGTGTGTGTATGTGGTGTGTGTGCACGTGTGTGTGTGTATGTGGTGTGTGTGCACGTGTGTGTGTGTGTGTGTGTGTGTGTTCTGCTGCTGCAGTCTCTGGGTCTGGCCTTGGTCCACGCCCACACTCGCCTCACATCGGAGCATCCTGGCCACAACCACACGGGGGCGGGGCCTGTTGCCGAGCGCCTGGAAGCAGCCGGAGGTCCGTTGCCGCTGAAGCTCAGCAGGTAAGCGTCCCGCTGGTCCCGGCGCTCCGTTGGCCGTGCGACGCCTCATCCTCGTGTCTCCTCCCACCAGCGTGGAGCTGGAACACGTCATCACCCTCAGCCTCGCCCTTCTCCTTGCCGTGAAGTACGTCTTCTTCGAGCGAGCAGAGACCGAGTCCTCGCTGTGTCTCAGGAGTCCCATCGGCGGCTCGTCTCCCGGCCAGAAGGACTGCTGCAGGAGGGACGCCCCGAAACCCCCCACAGGAACCCCCGTTGCCCCAGCAACCGCCGCTACGCTGTCCTCAGAGGCCGACGTCACAAACACGCAGAGAGGTAAGGCTTCTAACTGGTCTGACTGGAACCGGTCTGGCTGGAGCTGGTCTGGCTGGAGCCGGTCTGGCTGGAGCCGGTCTGGCTGGAGCCGGTCTGACTGGAGCCGGTCTGGCTGGAACCGGTCTGGCTGGAGCTGGTCTGGCTGGAGCCGGTCTGACTGGAGCCGGTCTGACTGGAGCCGGTCTGACTGGAACCGGTCTGACTGGAACCGGTCTGGCTGGAGCTGGTCTGGCTGGAGCCGGTCTGGCTGGAGCTGGTCTGACTGGAGCCGGTCTGACTGGAACCGGTCTGACTGGAACCGGTCTGGCTGGAGCCGGTCTGGCTGGAGCCGGTCTGGCTGGAGCCGGTCTGACTGGAGCCGGTCTGACTGGAGCCGGTCTGACTGGAACCGGTCTGACTGGAACCGGTCTGACTGGAGCCGGTCTGACTGGAGCCGGTCTGACTGGAGCCGGTCTGACTGGAACCGGTCTGACTGGAGCCGGTCTGACTGGAGCTGGAACCGGTCTGACTGGAGCCGGTCTGACTGGAGCTGGAACCGGTCTGACTGGAGCCGGTCTGACTGGAGCTGGAACCGGTCTGACTGGAGCCGGTCTGACTGGAGCTGGAGCCGGTCTGACTGGAGCCGGTCTGACTGCAGCCGGTCTGACTGGAGCTGGAGCCGGTCTGACTGGAGCTGGAGCCGGTCTGACTGGAGCCGGTCTGACTGGAACCGGTCTGACTGGAGCTGGTCTGACTGGAGCCGGTCTGACTGGAGCCGGTCTGACTGGAGCCGGTCTGACTGGAACCGGTCTGACTGGAACCGGTCTGACTGGAGCCGGTCTGACTGGAGCCGGTCTGACTGGAACCGGTCTGACTGGAACCGGTCTGACTGGAGCTGGAACCGGTCTGACTGGAGCCGGTCTGACTGGAGCCGGTCTGACTGGAGCCGGTCTGACTGGAGCTGGAACCGGTCTGGCTGGAACCGGTCTGACTGCAGCCGGTCTGACTGGAGCTGGAACCGGTCTGACTGGAACCGGTCTGACTGGAGCCGGTCTGACTGGAGCCGGTCTGACTGGAACCGGTCTGACTGGAGCCGGTCTGACTGGAGCCGGTCTGACTGGAACCGGTCTGACTGGAACCGGTCTGACTGGAGCCGGTCTGACTGGAGCTGGTCTGACTGGAGCCGGTCTGACTGGAGCTGGAACCGGTCTGGCTGGAACCGGTCTGACTGGAGCTGGAACCGGTCTGACTGGAGCCGGTCTGACTGGAGCTGGTCTGACTGGAGCTGGTCTGACTGGAACCGGTCTGACTGGAGCTGGTCTGACTGGAACCGGTCTGACTGGAGCCGGTCTGACTGGAGCTGGTCTGACTGGAGCTGGTCTGACTGGAGCCGGTCTGACTGGAGCCGGTCTGACTGGAGCTGGTCTGACTGGAGCTGGAACCGGTCTGACTGGAACCGGTCTGACTGGAGCTGGAACCGGTCTGGCTGGAACCGGTCTGACTGGAACCGGTCTGACTGGAGCTGGAGCCGGTCTGACTGGAGCCGGTCTGACTGGAGCTGGAGCCGGTCTGACTGGAGCCGGTCTGACTGGAGCCGGTCTGACTGGAACCGGTCTGGCTGGAACCGGTCTGACTGGAGCTGGAACCGGTCTGACTGGAGCTGGAGCCGGTCTGACTGGAGCCGGTCTGACTGGAGCCGGTCTGACTGGAACCGGTCTGACTGGAACCGGTCTGACTGGAACCGGTCTGACTGGAGCCGGTCTGACTGGAACCGGTCTGACTGGAACCGGTCTGACTGGAACCGGTCTGACTGGAACCGGTCTGACTGGAGCTGGTCTGACTGGAGCTGGTCTGACTGGAGCTGGTCTGACTGGAGCCGGTCTGACTGGAGCTGGAACCGGTCTGACTGGAACCGGTCTGACTGGAACCAGAACCGGTCTGGCTGGAACCGGTCTGACTGGAGCTGGAACCGGTCTGGCTGGAACCGGTCTGACTGGAGCTGGAACCGGTCTGACTGGAGCCGGTCTGACTGGAGCCGGTCTGACTGGAGCCGGTCTGACTGGAACCGGTCTGACTGGAACCGGAACCGGTCTGGCTGGAACCGGTCTGACTGGAGCTGGAACCGGTCTGGCTGGAACCGGTCTGACTGGAGCTGGAACCGGTCTGGCTGGAACCGGTCTGACTGGAGCCGGTCTGACTGGAACCGGTCTGACTGGAACCGGAACCGGTCTGACTGGAGCTGGAACCGGTCTGACTGGAGCCGGTCTGACTGGAGCTGGAGCCGGTCTGACTGGAGCTGGTCTGACTGGAACCGGTCTGACTGGAACCGGTCTGACTGGAGCTGGAACCGGTCTGACTGGAGCTGGAACCGGTCTGACTGGAGCTGGAACCGGTCTGGCTGGAACCGGTCTGACTGGAACCGGTCTGACTGGAGCTGGAACCGGTCTGACTGGAGCTGGAACCGGTCTGGCTGGAACCGGTCTGGCTGGAACCGGTCTGACTGGAGCTGGAACCGGTCTGGCTGGAACCGGTCTGACTGGAGCCGGTCTGACTGGAGCCGGTCTGACTGGAGCCGGTCTGACTGGAACCGGTCTGACTGGAACCGGTCTGACTGGAGCTGGAACCGGTCTGACTGGAGCTGGTCTGACTGGAACCGGTCTGACTGGAGCTGGAACCGGTCTGACTGGAGCTGGAACCGGTCTGGCTGGAACCGGTCTGGCTGGAACCGGTCTGACTGGAACCGGTCTGACTGGAACCGGTCTGACTGGAGCTGGTCTGGCTGGAACCGGTCTGACTGGAACCGGTCTGACTGGAACCGGTCTGACTGGAGCTGGAACCGGTCTGGCTGGAACCGGTCTGACTGGAGCTGGAACCGGTCTGGCTGGAACCGGTCTAACTGGAACCGGTCTGACTGGAGCCGGTCTGACTGGAACCGGTCTGACTGGAACCGGTCTGACTGGAACCGGTCTGACTGGAACCGGTCTGACTGGAGCTGGAACCGGTCTGACTGGAGCCGGTCTGACTGGAGCTGGTCTGACTGGAGCTGGTCTGACTGGAGCCGGTCTGACTGGAGCTGGAACCGGTCTGGCTGGAACCGGTCTGACTGGAACCGGTCTGACTGGAGCTGGAACCGGTCTGACTGGAGCCGGTCTGACTGGAGCCGGTCTGACTGGAGCCGGTCTGACTGGAGCTGGTCTGACTGGAGCTGGTCTGACTGGAACCGGTCTGACTGGAACCGGTCTGACTGGAGCCGGTCTGACTGGAGCTGGTCTGACTGGAGCTGGTCTGACTGGAACCGGTCTGACTGGAACCGGTCTGACTGGAGCTGGTCTGACTGGAGCCGGTCTGACTGGAGCTGGAACCGGTCTGACTGGAGCCGGTCTGACTGGAACCGGTCTGACTGGAACCGGTCTGACTGGAGCCGGTCTGACTGGAGCTGGTCTGACTGGAACCGGTCTGACTGGAACCGGTCTGACTGGAGCCGGTCTGACTGGAGCCGGTCTGACTGGAGCCGGTCTGACTGGAGCCGGTCTGACTGGAGCTGGTCTGACTGGAGCTGGTCTGACTGGAGCTGGTCTGACTGGAACCGGTCTGACTGGAACCGGTCTGACTGGAGCTGGAACCGGTCTGACTGGAGCCGGTCTGACTGGAGCCGGTCTGACTGGAGCTGGTCTGACTGGAGCTGGTCTGACTGGAGCCGGTCTGACTGGAGCTGGTCTGACTGGAGCTGGAACCGGTCTGACTGGAACCGGTCTGACTGGAACCGGTCTGACTGGAGCTGGAACCGGTCTGGCTGGAACCGGTCTGACTGGAGCTGGAACCGGTCTGACTGGAGCTGGAGCCGGTCTGACTGGAGCCGGTCTGACTGGAGCCGGTCTGACTGGAGCCGGTCTGACTGGAGCCGGTCTGACTGGAACCGGTCTGACTGGAACCGGTCTGACTGGAGCTGGAACCGGTCTGACTGGAGCCGGTCTGACTGGAGCCGGTCTGACTGGAGCTGGTCTGACTGGAGCCGGTCTGACTGGAGCTGGAACCGGTCTGACTGGAACCGGTCTGACTGGAACCGGAACCGGTCTGGCTGGAACCGGTCTGACTGGAGCTGGAACCGGTCTGGCTGGAACCGGTCTGACTGGAGCTGGAGCCGGTCTGACTGGAGCCGGTCTGACTGGAGCCGGTCTGACTGGAGCCGGTCTGACTGGAACCGGTCTGACTGGAACCGGAACCGGTCTGGCTGGAACCGGTCTGACTGGAGCTGGAACCGGTCTGACTGGAGCCGGTCTGACTGGAGCCGGTCTGACTGGAGCTGGTCTGACTGGAACCGGTCTGACTGGAGCCGGTCTGACTGGAACCGGTCTGACTGGAGCTGGTCTGACTGGAACCGGTCTGACTGGAACCGGTCTGACTGGAGCTGGAACCGGTCTGACTGGAGCTGGAACCGGTCTGACTGGAGCTGGAACCGGTCTGACTGGAGCTGGTCTGACTGGAGCTGGTCTGACTGGAGCTGGTCTGACTGGAACCGGTCTGACTGGAGCCGGTCTGACTGGAGCTGGAACCGGTCTGACTGGAACCGGTCTGACTGGAACCGGTCTGACTGGAACCGGTCTGACTGGAGCTGGAACCGGTCTGACTGGAGCTGGACCCGGTCTGGCTGGAACCGGTCTGACTGGAACCGGTCTGACTGGAGCTGGAACCGGTCTGACTGGAGCTGGAACCGGTCTGGCTGGAACCGGTCTGACTGGAGCTGGAACCGGTCTGGCTGGAACCGGTCTGACTGGAGCCGGTCTGACTGGAGCCGGTCTGACTGGAGCCGGTCTGACTGGAACCGGTCTGACTGGAACCGGTCTGACTGGAGCTGGAACCGGTCTGACTGGAGCTGGAACCGGTCTGGCTGGAACCGGTCTGACTGGAGCTGGTCTGACTGGAACCGGTCTGACTGGAGCTGGAACCGGTCTGGCTGGAACCGGTCTGACTGGAACCGGTCTGACTGGAGCTGGAACCGGTCTGACTGGAGCTGGTCTGACTGGAGCTGGTCTGACTGGAACCGGTCTGACTGGAGCTGGTCTGGCTGGAACCGGTCTGACTGGAACCGGTCTGACTGGAGCTGGAACCGGTCTGACTGGAGCTGGAACCGGTCTGGCTGGAACCGGTCTGACTGGAGCTGGAACCGGTCTGACTGGAGCTGGAACCGGTCTGACTGGAGCTGGAACCGGTCTGACTGGAGCTGGAACCGGTCTGGCTGGAGCTGGAACCGGTCTGACTGGAGCTGGTCTGACTGGAGCTGGAACCGGTCTGACTGGAACCGGTCTGACTGGAACCGGTCTGACTGGAGCTGGAACCGGTCTGACTGGAGCTGGAACCGGTCTGACTGGAGCTGGAACCGGTCTGACTGGAACCGGTCTGACTGGAGCTGGAACCGGTCTGACTGGAGCTGGAACCGGTCTGGCTGGAACCGGTCTGGCTGGAACCGGTCTGACTGGAGCTGGTCTGACTGGAACCGGTCTGACTGGAGCTGGAACCGGTCTGGCTGGAACCGGTCTGACTGGAGCTGGAACCGGTCTGACTGGAACCGGTCTGGCTGGAACCGGTCTGACTGGAGCTGGAACCGGTCTGACTGGAGCTGGTCTGACTGGAACCGGTCTGACTGGAGCTGGTCTGACTGGAGCCGGTCTGACTGGAACCGGTCTGACTGGAACCGGTCTGACTGGAGCTGGAACCGGTCTGACTGGAGCTGGTCTGACTGGAACCGGTCTGACTGGAGCCGGTCTGACTGGAGCTGGAGCCGGTCTGACTGGAGCTGGAACCGGTCTGACTGGAGCTGGAACCGGTCTGGCTGGAACCGGTCTGACTGGAGCTGGAACCGGTCTGGCTGGAACCGGTCTGACTGGAGCTGGAACCGGTCTGGAGCGACGCAGTCCAGTCTGAAGCGAAGAAGAAACGATGTCGTCAGATAAAATCTGGAGAGTTCGTGTCCGTCACCTCGGATCAGTCGAGGCTGTCGCGGCGTGTTGACATGAACCGAGTCGGGAACAAAATCTGGTTTTAATGGTTTTTATTTCCTGTGAACTGGGAATGTTCCAGCTGGACATTCCCAGTTTCTGTCGTATCGGGAGGTTTTCCCGTCAGGATGAAGGCAGCAGCGTTCCGAGCAGCGTGCGTCACGTTCCAGACGTGTTCGGGGTCATCACAGACCAAAAGTAACATGTTTCAAACTCAGTTATTTTGTTCATTTCAAGGCCAGAAAAACTGCTTCTCTTCACGCTCTGAATACATTGTAACGAGGAAACGAGCCCCCTGCTGGGAATCAAACGTCCGGCCTGAGGGCAGATCTACACAACACAAACTGTGATGTGTGAGTGGTAATGCAAATGGAATAAATATTATAAATCATCAAATTATTATTTGTTAGTCAGTTGTGAGAAGTAAAAATATCAAAATTGTTAAAAATAATTTTTAAAAAAAATGAAGTAAATGAAATAAATATCTGAATATAATATGCAATATAAAACATAAAAATATCTCAATTGTGTTAATTTTAAAAAATGTACAAAAATATCAATAAAATAACAAATAAAAGAATGTAATCTGAAATATAAAATGTTAAAATCTCTAAATTATGTTAAAAATATTTTTTTAAAAATGAAGTTAAAAAATACAAGTAAAATAATAATTATATGAATATAATATAAAACATAAAAATATCCAAATTATGTGAAAAATATTTTTTTAAAAATGAAGTCGGAAAATGTTAATTTTAAGAATATAATATAAATGAAATATAAAATGTAAAAATATCCTATGTTCAAAATAATTTTTTAATTATGAAGTAAAAAATATTAAAATAAATATTATATGAATATAACATAAACAAAAATATCTAAAAGTATAAAATAATCACATTAAAGTAATAATTCTGAGTGAAAATGTGGTTAAAAAGTGGAACTGTGAGTGAGCGCCACGTTGCAGCCGCCGCCGCCGCGTTGCAGCCTTGAGACGATGCAGGTCAGAGTTCCTGCAGGGAAACATTTTAACGTAACACGCGTTGCAGAATGTTGCAGGTCCGGGACGCCTTGTTCCTGGCAGTTCCCGGCAGACATGATAAAATCTGACTTCTCTGCTACAGCGGCGACGATGACGGCGATGGAAAGCGACCTCCACGCCTTCACGGCTCCTCCCAGTTGCCAGTCGGAGCCGCGCTCGCTGGAGGAGTGTATGGCCATCCTCTCCGATCCTCAGGTACGTCACCGCTCACCTGGTCGCTGTCTGGCGCTCTTGGTGGCTTTTTCACGGCGTTGTGGCGTTTTCTAGAGAGGTCCGCAGATGCTCAGCGACGCCGAGGTCATGAAGCTGGTGGCGTCCTCGAAGATCCTGAACTACAAGCTGGAAACGGTCCTGGAGACTCCGGAGAGGGGCGTGGCCATCCGGAGGGAGATGCTGGCGCCGAAACTTCCCGTTTCCTCTGCGCTGACCTTCCTGCCTTATAAGGACTATGACTACGCCAAGGTTGCCGCCGCCGCCGCCGCCGCCGCCGCCACGTCTGCTCCTTCCTGCGTTTAACCGTCTTCTGTCCTGCAGGTGATGGGCACCTGCTGCGAGAACGTCATTGGCTACATGCCGGTGCCCGTGGGCGTGGCCGGCCCGCTCCTGCTGGACAGGAAGTCGTTTCACATCCCCATGGCGACCACAGAGGGTTGCCTGGTCGCCAGCACCAACCGAGGATGCAGGGCTCTGGCTGTACGTCTGGAACTTCCCCTTGTTGGTTGGTTTGTTTGTTTGTACTGACACCGCCGTTTTCCCGTTCAGCTGAGCGGCGGCTGCAGCAGCAGGATCCTAGCTGACGGCATGACGCGGGGTCCTGTGGTGAGGCTGCCCTCGGCGTGCCGGGCTGCCGAGGTCAAACTCTGGCTGGAGACCTCAGAGGGATTCGCCGTGGTCAAAGAGGCTTTCGACGAGACCAGCAGGTGAGGAGCGGCGCTGTGGTTGGCTTCAGGAGCGGCGCTGTGGTCAGGTTACAGGTGATAAAGGAGTGTGTTCACTCCACAGGTTTGCTCGTCTGGAGAAGCTGCAGGTGTGTGTGGCTGGAAGAAACCTCTACATCCGCTTCCAGTCTCAGACGGGAGACGCCATGGGCATGAACATGATCTCCAAGGTACGCTAGCGCTGCTCGATTACGACAAAAATTATAATCACTATTATTCTGACTGAAATTGAGATCTGGATTATTTAACACAATCATCCAGTATTTATAAACAACGCTGCGCGTCGTGGTGTTCTGGACTCCGTGTCGTGCATTATAACCGTCTAATGTACGGTTCCGAGTTGTTTAATCTGCTTTTACCACTTATATAGGAACTATTTTACGTTGGCCTGGATGTACGTTTTATACCAAACAACCGCTGTCAGGCTGCAGCACGTTTCTCTCATTCACCTGTTAAAAGACAGCTGATCTGAACCAGCTGGTTAACGCGTTGCTATGGTAACGCCCCGTAACGGAGGGATATTACAGTGTTTAACTGGCCGAAATATGTATAGGAAAATAATGCAGCCAGTTGTCACTGACAATGGTATAAACTATGTTTAGGTGAACTTCCACAACCTACTGCAGTTATTCTACATTGACCTGCAGCCGGAGCCGACTGAGACTGGCCGCCTGGGAGTGCTTTAGGACGGGAGAGGCTCCCGCTGCTCCTTCCTTACAGTAACTGCAGAACAATATGTGCCTTCAAGTCAGTCGCCAAAACACCAGAAAAGTCTCTAATAACTCCAGTAAAAGCTGCTAGATTTGTCGCTTTTAACAAAAAAAGTCTCCAGATTTAGCGAGAAAGTCTCCAAGTTGGCAACAGTGTCTGAATGAAAGCAAAGCGGCTGTGGGAGGAGTTTACAGCACAGCGCTGCAACGCCAGAGACGCTCGATTAGCAGCTGAAGACAGCAGGAGAGGAAACTGCAGAGAGAAAAATAATCACACCCTTTTATTTTTATCATCGTTGAAAACCCAGATCGTACTGAGATTAAAACCCGATTAGCCTTAAGGTATGGGCAACATTCCAGCGAGCGGGAATGCGTGACGTGTTTGTGTGTCCCATCGGCTACAGGGTACGGAGAAAGCTCTGCACAGGCTGCAGCAGCAGTTCCCGGACGTGGAGGTGCTGTCGGTCAGCGGGAACTACTGCACCGACAAGAAGGCTGCCGCTATCAACTGGATCCTGGGCAGAGGGAAGTCCGCCGTGTGTGAGGCCACGATTCCCGCCAAGGTGGTCAGAGAGGTAAACTCTCGGGAATTCTGCTGTAAGTCGGGACTTTTCTGCCGTTTTTCACGGCGCTCTGTGTTTGTGACACACCTGCAGGTGCTGAAGACCAGCACGACTGCCATGGTGGAGCTGAACATCAGTAAGAACCTGGTGGGATCGGCCATGGCGGGCAGTGTCGGAGGCTTTAACGCTCACGCCGCCAACATCGTCACGGCCATCTACATTGCCTGTGGGCAGGTACTGGAGCAGTTTTGGCCTCTGCAGCGGGTTTCAGATTCATCAGAATGAAAAATGAACGCATCAGGATGAAGAGATGAAATAAACTTTGTGAATGAAGGAAGACGTTAATGAAGAACGTTTAACAGACTTATTCTGTACCTTCTCCTGAAATTAAACATGTAAAGTGCAAGGAGCTTTTTGGGATTTCAGGAATGACAGCCGATGTAGTTTAAGGTCCTCTGATAGTCATGAATATCACCCAACCTAATAACTAAATGTTGAGGTGATTGTTGTGAACTCATTTTGTTGCTGGATGATATTTTATATGTGATTGGGGACAAGAGAAGACAAGCTGCGGCCCTTTTTACTGACTCAGAGCGAGGCGTCTTTTCTTTTTGGTCAGGCACTGTCGTGGACAATCGGGAGGTCCTCGTTAACCGAGCTAGTATGAACTAGCATAACTTAAGTCAGTTAAGGAAAAAGTGGGAAATGTTTCAGTGTGTGTAAAAGTGAGATATTGTTATATTATTCCAAACTCTTACAGATATGTTAAGAGAGAGAAAGAAGCTCAGTGTATCAGGAAATGTCCCTCAGCAGTCTAAACCTATAGCAGCATAACTAAGGGATGCTAACCATCCCTAGCTATAGGACTTATCAAAAAGATAAGTCTTCAGCCTAGTCTTAAAGGTGGGGAGGGTGTCTGCTTCCCTAACACTAACTGGGAGCTTATTCCATAAGAGAGGGGCCTGATAACCAAAGGCTCTGCCTCCTGCTCGGCTCTTTGAGACTCTAGGAACCACAAGTAAGCCTGCAGTCTGCGAACGAAGTACTCTGCTTGGTATATAAGGAACTATGAGGTCTTTGATATATAGTGGTGCCTGGTTGTGGAGGGCTTTATATGTAAGGAGAAGGATTTTAAATTCTATTCTAGATTCAACAGGCAGCCAATGAAGAGAGTCTAAAACAGGAGAAATATGATCTCTCCTGCTGGTTCTGGTCAGGACTCTGGTTGCAGAATTCTGGATCAGCTGAAGGCTTTTCAGGGCATATTTAGGACAGCCCAGTAATAGAGAGTTACAGTAATCTAGTCTCGAAGTAACAAAAGCGTGAACCAGTTTTTCTGCATCACTCCGAGACAGAATGTCCCTAATTTTGGCTATATTACGTAAATGAAAGAAGGCTGTTTTAGTAACCTGCTTAATATGTGGGCCAAAGGACAGGTCAGGGTCAAATATTACTCCAAGGTTTCTCACTGTAGCACTGGAAGCTAAAGTAATGCCATCCAGGTTCATTACAAAACCGGAAAATTTAGCTCTGAGTTTTTCAGATCCAAAGAGAATTACTTCAGTCTTATCTGAGTTTAAGAGGAGAAAATATCTCGACATCTAAGGCTGATTTGTTTCATCTGCTTTAAAGGATAAGTATATCTGAGTATCATCTGCATAACAATGAAAGTTTATTCCATGTTGTCTAATAATTTTGCCTAAAGGGAGCATATATAGCATGAAGAGTATTGGTCCAAGTACAGAACCTTGAGGAACTCCATGACTTACTGTAGTTTGTGAGGAAGTCATGGCATGGTCCAACACAAGTCAGAAACCGCATTGAGTCATGTATCAGTGGACTTTACTGATGACGTTTCAGGACCCGGCGCAGACGGTGGGGAGCTGCAGCTGCATCACCCAGATGGAGTGTGCAGGTCCAGATCGGGAGGACCTGTACATCAGCTGCACCATGCCCTCAATAGAGCTGGGAACAGTGGGAGGAGGCACCAACCTGCCGCCACAGCAGGCCTGTCTGCAGGTAACCTGGGATGGATTTAGGTTACAACGTAAGCGCGACACAAGAAAGTTTGAGTTTATTTAAAATGAGTTAAAGCAAATCTATCTTTTCAGATGCTCGGTGTCGCTGGTCCCAACCAGCCGGGTGAGAACGCCCGTCAGCTGGCCCGTGTGGTGTGTGCCACGGTCCTGGCCGGGGAGCTCTCCCTGATGGCTGCGCTGGCGGCTGGACACCTCGTCAAGAGTCACATGACCCACAACAGGTGGGACGTTTACCTTCATCACCTGGGAAAACGTTCACGTTGGCCAGCTGTTTGACTTTGTGTTTCCCTGCAGATCCAAAACAAACCTGTCGACGGCGTAGACCTGTCGATGGTCCACAGTGGTTCTGATGCACAGCCAACTCCTGGACCTGCTAACGGTTAGCAGCTAACCGGTGCCATTTACTAGAATCTAACATAGTTAGAACCAGAGTATCCTCCGGTCCTGATCCTGACCTTCCAGCTGAGCCAACGAGGAAGTCTGGTTGATAAAACCCACCTTGCTGCACACGTCTGGGAGTGTCTCCAGAAGGCCAAAGTGAAGAACTTTTACATGTGGAATCATCAGTTAACACTAATCTCCTGCCAAAGCTTCTACAGATTGTTGTTCCGTGTTCCTGTCGTGTTCTCCAGACCGCCTGGTTACAGAAGTTACTATTTTTTACTTGCTGTCCAGAAGTATTAAAGTTAATTTATGAGGGATGTTGAAATCACCGTCTACAGATCATGTTGAAGTGTCCTTACGTGCAGCGCGTCTCGCCACGCTGCAGCTAGAATATTCAATTTGTCTTATTTAAAGAATAAAACACCATGATGCTGTTCCGTGTCTGTTTTTGTTCCAACTCCAACAAACTGCTGCAGTCATGGAAGATCACCTGCTTTATTTTGCTTTCAGAGCGCCGCCATGTTTACAAAGTTAATCACAGTCCCACCATCAGCGGCGAGTTTATCAGAAACATGGTGAAAGAGCTTCAGCCTGGAGTTTCTCCACTCGGCAGCGACGCCGAGCATCATCTGGCTTCACATTGCCTCTCTCACACACACACACACACACACCTGTCAACAGGAAGGAAAAATAAAAATGACCTTGGGGTGAAAACAAGGCGCCAGGTTTACGGCGTTTGAAGCGTAAATCAGCGCGACGTGGGGAGGAAAAACCACCTTGAAATGGACGAGTGACAGCGGAGAGAAAATCTCCCTCCAACATGAGGAGTCGGCCTTTCTGAACCCGCTCTGACTGACGGCGTTGGCTTCTCTGGACAGAGTCGCCGTCCGGTTGCGTAAACAGCCCCGGCTAGTCTGAGTCGGGCGCACTGAGGCTTTCTGGGCCGAGCTGCAGACCTTCATGTCGCTCAAACGGCTTCCCAACATTCAGCGGTTCCGGCTGAGGAAGTTCAGGAGCCTTCGTCTTTGGTCTTTCCTTCAGCGCCGAGGCGGCGGCTTCATTAGCCAGACAAAGACTGGTCATCGGGGTCACTGGGGCCGTGACGTTTCCACGGTGGCGTAAAACAAAGCAAGAGTTCAGCTGTACGGACGTCTTCAGAGGAAACGTCAGGACGCGGTGAGGTCTGCTTCTGGAAGCACCGCTGCAGCAGTTTCACGTGTTCGTGTGGAAACCGTGGGCTGAACGTTGGATTGGAGCTGGAGGAAACCTCGCCGTTCCTCGCAGACAGCTGTGGAATCTGAAGCGTTCGGAGGTTTATTTGCAGAGTGAAAGTTGCAGGGGAGAAGCACGATGAGTTGCAGCTGCTCGGTCACCCCTGGAAACACCAGAGCTGGGGTTATGTTGAGACGACAGGATGAAGAGCGGGACGTGTGAGCGAGTCCTACCTGGCAGCGTCAGAACAAGATGGGCTTGCCTGCCGTCTTCTCCTGCACGTAGGAGGTGAAGCGTTTCAGGAACTTGGGGTACTCCCTCTTAGCAACGGCCCTGAGGACGGAGGCAGGAGCCCACCCTCCGGGATTCACTGCACAGACAACAAACCTGTTTACGGAGCAGGAAGAGCGGAGCACCGCGGCGTCTCCACGGCGTCCACAAGTCTGACATGTCCATGAGGCAGTGAACGCACCGTTGGCCACATATGTGATTCTACACAAGATGTTGTCCCTGCTCAGCTCTCTGTCTCCCTCTGGTGGGCTGACCAGCGTCTGACAGATCATGGCGATGTTGATTTTGGCTCGGACGCATCTGCTGCTCGGCTGCGGGTGCAAACGGACAAGAGCAGCAGGTGAGACGGGTCGGGCTCGGTTCTTACCGGACCTGGGGAGGATCCATGCGGACCCTCACCTGGGCATCGTCGTGGTCGACGGAGAAGTTGCAGACGAGCCACGTGTCCGTGTCGTTCTCGTTGCTGGCTGTGATCTTCCTCATGGCGGAGAGGTAGAGGACGTCTCTCTGGGAGGCCGGCCAGACCCGCTGAAAGCAGACGTGGCGCCGTTAGCAACGCCGCCGCGGGGAGCAGAGGAAGCTGCTGCTTCTTACCTTGTGGGTCTGATAGACGATGGCGGCGTTCTCCGACAGCGTCTCCACCACATTGAAGTTTTCGATGGTGGCTGAAAAAGAGAAGCATCGGTTAACTTTAGGAGTCTCCTCCAGATTCCAGCTGTGTGCCAACACCTACTCTCCCAGTCGTTGCGGTACGCCGTGTCCCAGAAGAAGTGGCAGACCTCGTGTCCGGTGACCCCCTTCACCGAGATGGTGGCCTTCAGTGGGTCCAGTACGATCCCGTTCTCCTCCACCTCTCTCCTGTAAACCTGCGAACACGCAGCGGAAGCAGAGTCACCCGGGTGGGGCTGGAACTCGCCGCAGCTCCTCAGCGACACAAACACACCTTCATTTCTCCCTCTTCAATCACCAGCTGCCAGTTGGCATCTCCGCCGACGTCCTGCAGGGAGTAGGTCATGTGGTTCTGCACCATCTCCTCCACCTGCGACAGACGGATCTGGATCATTCCAGACCTTCATCATGTCTCTTTTATGTAAAACTGTCAGTCCCAACCTTATCGCTGAATCTGTGCGTTCCGCTTCTGGAATAGACGTCTGGAGGTGGAACCGGACTGGATCGCTGGATCCTGATCTTCTCAGTCTGGGTCCACACACACACACACACACACACACACACACACACACAGTGAGAAACATGTACATGACACGTGCTTCAGGCTGGAGGTAATGAGGAGATCACCTGCTCCTCGATCTTGTCCTGTCGGTCTAGTGCAGCCTCCACCGCGTCGAAGAACTCATCCTCGTTGATGAGGCTGTTGGGACCTTCCTGTAGAGAGAAGCACCATCAGCTCGGCCAGTTCAGACACCCAGCTGCATACTGGAGGATTCCCAGTTAGTTCACCTCGTAATCCGGACCTCCAAAGTGAGACTTCTTCTTCAGCTCATTCAGAGCGGATTTATAACCCTCCTCTATTCTTCTTCTCTTCTCCATTTCCTGCACAAGCACACAGATCCAAGGTGAGCGGCAGGAAGGTTGACCTGGGAACGATATGGGGGGGGGGGGGGGGGGGTATCACAGACCCGATCCAGCCTCTTCTGCCAGGTGTCCTCCCTCTTCACCATGAGCTCGATGCAGTGGGACAGGGTGGCCAGGATCCCGGCTGTGGTGGCCTTGAACGTGATGGCCTCGCCCTTAAAGTCGATGCCGTTGATTCCCTTCTGACTCAGGGACTGAAACACTAAGCGACACACAAGCACGACATGTCCTTTTAAATCTGGTCTCTATCGGGACATTTTCCATATCGCTGGGTCAAACTCCGAGTGAAAGTTACGTCTGCTGGGAGTTTGGAGCTTTAGGTAAAAGTTACGTCTGCTGGGAGTTTGGAGCTTTAGGTAAAAGTTACGTCTGCTGGGAGTTTGGAGCTTTAGGTAAAAGTTACGTCTGCCGGGAGTTTGGAGCTTTAGGAGAGAAGCCGTCTGAGAGGTAAAAGTTACGTCTGCCGGGAGTTTGGAGCTTTAGGTAAAAGTTACGTCTGACGGGAGTTTGGAGCTTTAGGTAAAAGTTACGTCTGCCGGGAGTTTGGAGCTTTAGGAGAGAAGCCGTCTGAGAGGTAAAAGTTACGTCTGACGGGAGTTTGGAGCTTTAGGTAAAAGTTACGTCTGACGGGAGTTTGGAGCTTTAGGTAAAAGTTACGTCTGACGGGAGTTTGGAGCTTTAGGTAAAAGTTGTCTGTAGGGAGTTTGGAGCTTTAGGTAAAAGTTACGTCTGACGGGAGTTTGGAGCTTTAGGTAAAAGTTGTCTGTAGGGAGTTTGGAGCTTTAGGTAAAAGTTACATCTGACGGGAGTTTGGAGCTTTAGGTAAAAGTTGTCTGTAGGGAGTTTGGAGCTTTAGGTAAAAGTTACGTCTGACGGGAGTTTGGAGCTTTAGGTAAAAGTTATGTCTGTAGGGAGTTTGGAGCTTTAGGTAAAAGTTATGTCTGTAGGGAGTTTGGAGCTTTAGGAGAGAAGCCGTCTGAGAGGTAAAAGTTACGTCTGACGGGAGTTTGGAGCTTTAGGTAAAAGTTACGTCTGACGGGAGTTTGGAGCTTTAGGTAAAAGTTACGTCTGACGGGAGTTTGGAGCTTTAGGTAAAAGCTACGTCTGACGGGAGTTTGGAGCTTTTGGTAAAAGCTACGTCTGACGGGAGTTTGGAGCTTTAGGTAAAAGCTACGTCTGACGGGAGTTTGGAGCTTTAGGTAAAAGTTACATCTGACGGGAGTTTGGAGCTTTAGGAGAGAAGCCGTCTGAGAGGTAAAAGTTACGTCTGACGGGAGTTTGGAGCTTTAGGTAAAAGTTATGTCTGACGGGAGTTTGGAGCTTTAGGTAAACGTTACGTCTGACGGGAGTTTGGAGCTTTAGGTAAAAGTTACATCTGATGGGAGTTTGGAGCTTTAGGTAAAAGTTACATCTGACGGGAGTTTGGAGCTTTAGGTAAAAGTTACATCTGACGGGAGTTTGGAGCTTTAGGTAAAAGTTACATCTGACGGGAGTTTGGAGCTTTAGGTAAAAGTTACATCTGACGGGAGTTTGGAGCTTTAGGTAAAAGTTACGTCTGACGGGAGTTTGGAGCTTTAGGTAAAAGTTACGTCTGCCGGGAGTTTGGAGCTTTAGGTAAAAGTTACATCTGACGGGAGTTTGGAGCTTTAGGTAATAGCATCTGACGGGAGTTTGGAGCTTTAGGTAAAAGTTACATCTGACGGGAGTTTGGAGCTTTAGGTAATAGCATCTGACGGGAGTTTGGAGCTTTAGGTAAAAGTTACATCTGACGGGAGTTTGGAGCTTTAGGTAAAAGTTACATCTGACGGGAGTTTGGAGCTTTAGGTAAAAGTTACATCTGACGGGAGTTTGGAGCTTTAGATAATAGTTACGTCTGACGGGAGTTTGGAGCTTTAGGTAAAAGTTACGTCTGACGGGAGTTTGGAGCTTTAGGTAAAAGTTACATCTGACGGGAGTTTGGAGCTTTAGGTAAAAGTTACATCTGACGGGAGTTTGGAGCTTTAGGTAAAAGTTACGTCTGACGGGAGTTTGGAGCTTTAGGAGAGAAGCCGTCTGAGAGGTAAAAGTTACGTCTGACGGGAGTTTGGAGCTTTAGGTAAAAGTTACGTCTGACGGGAGTTTGGAGCTTTAGGTAAAAGTTACATCTGACGGGAGTTTGGAGCTTTAGGTAAAAGTTACATCTGACGGGAGTTTGGAGCTTTAGGTAAAAGTTACGTCTGATGGGAGTTTGGAGCTTTAGGTAAAAGTTACATCTGACGGGAGTTTGGAGCTTTAGGTAAAAGTTACGTCTGACGGGAGTTTGGAGCTTTAGGAGAGAAGCGGTCTGAGAGGTAAAAGTTACGTCTGACGGGAGTTTGGAGCTTTAGGTAATAGCATCTGACGGGAGTTTGGAGCTTTAGGTAAAAGTTACGTCTGACGGGAGTTTGGAGCTTTAGGTAAAAGTTACGTCTGACGGGAGTTTGGAGCTTTAGGTAAAAGTTACGTCTGACGGGAGTTTGGAGCTTTAGGTAAAAGTTACGTCTGACGGGAGTTTGGAGCTTTAGGTAAAAGTTACGTCTGACGGGAGTTTGGAGCCTTAGGTAAAAGTTACGTCTGATGGGAGTTTGGAGCTTTAGGTAAAAGTTACGTCTGACGGGAGTTTGGAGCTTTAGGTAAAAGTTACGTCTGACGGGAGTTTGGAGCTTTAGGTAAAAGCTACGTCTGACGGGAGTTTGGAGCTTTAGGTAAAAGCTACGTCTGACGGGAGTTTGGAGCTTTAGGTAAAAGCTACGTCTGACGGGAGTTTGGAGCTTTAGGTAAAAGTTAACGCTGTAGGGAGTTTGGAGCTTTAGGAGAGAAGCCGTCTGAGAGGTAAAAGTTACGTCTGACGGGAGTTTGGAGCTTTAGGTAAAAGTTATGTCTGTAGGGAGTTTGGAGCTTTAGGTAAAAGTTACGTCTGACGGGAGTTTGGAGCTTTAGGTAAAAGTTACATCTGACGGGAGTTTGGAACTTTAGGTAAAAGTTATGTCTGACGGGAGTTTGGAGCTTTAGGAGAGAAGCCATCTGAGAGGTAAAAGTTACGTCTGACGGGAGTTTGGAGCTTTAGGTAAAAGTTACGTCTGACGGGAGTTTGGAGCTTTAGGTAAAAGTTACGTCTGACGGGAGTTTGGAGCTTTAGGTAAAAGTTACATCTGACGGGAGTTTGGAGCTTTAGGAGAGAAGCCGTCTGAGAGGTAAAAGTTACGTCTGACGGGAGTTTGGAGCTTTAGGAGAGAAGCCGTCTGAGAGGTAAAAGTTACGTCTGACGGGAGTTTGGAGCTTTAGGAGAGAAGCCATCTGAGAGGTAAAAGTTATGTCTGACGGGAGTTTGGAGCTTTAGGTAAAAGTTACATCTGACGGGAGTTTGGAGCTTTAGGAGAGAAGCCGTCTGAGAGGTAAAAGTTACGTCTGACGGGAGTTTGGAGCTTTAGGTAAAAGTTACATCTGACTGGAGTTTGGAGCTTTAGGTAAAAGTTACATCTGACTGGAGTTTGGAGCTTTAGGTAAAAGTTATGTCTGACGGGAGTTTGGAGCTTTAGGTAAAAGTTACATCTGACTGGAGTTTGGAGCTTTAGGTAAAAGTTACATCTGACGGGAGTTTGGAGCTTTAGGTAAAAGTTATGTCTGACGGGAGTTTGGAGCTTTAGGTAAAAGTTACATCTGACGGGAGTTTGGAGCTTTAGGAGAGAAGCCATCTGAGAGGTAAAAGTTACATCTGACGGGAGTTTGGAGCTTTAGGTAAAAGTTACGTCTGACGGGAGTTTGGAGCTTTAGGTAAAAGTTACATCTGACGGGAGTTTGGAGCTTTAGGTAAAAGTTACATCTGACGGGAGTTTGGAGCTTTAGGAGAGAAGCCGTCTGAGAGGTAAAAGTTACGTCTGACGGGAGTTTGGAGCTTTAGGAGAGAAGCCGTCTGAGAGGTAAAAGTTACATCTGACGGGAGTTTGGAGCTTTAGGTAAAAGTTACGTCTGACGGGAGTTTGGAGCTTTAGGTAAAAGTTACATCTGACGGGAGTTTGGAGCTTTAGGTAAAAGTTACATCTGACGGGAGTTTGGAGCTTTAGGAGAGAAGCCGTCTGAGAGGTAAAAGTTACGTCTGACGGGAGTTTGGAGCTTTAGGAGAGAAGCCGTCTGAGAGGTAAAAGTTACGTCTGACGGGAGTTTGGAGCTTTAGGAGAGAAGCCGTCTGAGAGGTAAAAGTTATGTCTGACGGGAGTTTGGAGCTTTAGGAGAGAAGCCGTCTGAGAGGTAAAAGTTATGTCTGACGGGAGTTTGGAGCTTTAGGTAAAAGTTACATCTGACGGGAGTTTGGAGCTTTAGGAGAGAAGCCGTCTGAGAGGTAAAAGTTACGTCTGACGGGAGTTTGGAGCTTTAGGTAAAAGTTACATCTGACTGGAGTTTGGAGCTTTAGGTAAAAGTTACATCTGACTGGAGTTTGGAGCTTTAGGTAAAAGTTATGTCTGACGGGAGTTTGGAGCTTTAGGTAAAAGTTACATCTGACTGGAGTTTGGAGCTTTAGGTAAAAGTTACATCTGACGGGAGTTTGGAGCTTTAGGTAAAAGTTATGTCTGACGGGAGTTTGGAGCTTTAGGTAAAAGTTACATCTGACGGGAGTTTGGAGCTTTAGGAGAGAAGCCATCTGAGAGGTAAAAGTTACATCTGACGGGAGTTTGGAGCTTTAGGTAAAAGTTACGTCTGACGGGAGTTTGGAGCTTTAGGTAAAAGTTACATCTGACGGGAGTTTGGAGCTTTAGGTAAAAGTTACATCTGACGGGAGTTTGGAGCTTTAGGAGAGAAGCCGTCTGAGAGGTAAAAGTTACGTCTGACGGGAGTTTGGAGCTTTAGGAGAGAAGCCGTCTGAGAGGTAAAAGTTACGTCTGACGGGAGTTTGGAGCTTTAGGAGAGAAGCCGTCTGAGAGGTAAAAGTTACGTCTGACGGGAGTTTGGAGCTTTAGGAGAGAAGCCGTCTAAGAGGTAAAAGTTATGTCTGACGGGAGTTTGGAGCTTTAGGAGAGAAGCCGTCTGAGAGGTAAAAGTTACGTCTGACGGGAGTTTGGCGCTTTAGGAGAGAAGCCATCTGAGAGGTAAAAGTTACGTCTGACGGTAGTTTGGAGCTTTAGGAGAGAAGCCGTCTGAGGTAAAAGTTACGACTGACGGGAGTTTGGAGCTTTAGGAGAGAAGCCGTCTGAGAGGTAAAAGTTCGGACAAGGCGGTAAAATCAGACTTTACTCACGTTTCTCTCTGTTGCTGCACAGAAACTCTTCGTCAGCGCCCGTGTTCGGAAAGTCGTCTTCATCGTCTTCCACGACTGCAAGAGAAAGGAGACAGGTGTCATCTGGTCGCCCCCGGTGACAACGTGACAATGGTCTGGTTTCATCCTCACAACGGAGGGGGAGGGGGAGAACAAAAGCAGGGCTTCATTCGCTGCAGTCGTCCACACAGACGGCCATGATGCTCGCTGTCCGACTCTACACACACCAACACACACATTCCTGCAGGGTTCAGTACGACAAACACTTCCATTATTATGCTGGTATGAATGTAAACCCATCCTGACTGTGTTTTCATGTGAAACTGGGACAGAACCAGTCAGAAAGCAGATGAGCTGCAGCGCTCCTCTCCGTCTCGTTCTGATTATTACCTCAGAAATAATCTGGAATATTCTGCCCTAGTTTCCCGTCAACACTCCGCCCAGGCCTGGAAGTTTCATTTATTTACGTATTAAAAGCCAAAATAAAAATGTAAATCTGGCTTTGACTTCCAGACACGAGCGCATGGCTTTGTAGGATCGGCTTCTCGTTGCAGCGCGTCAGCTCACGGCTTCGCTGAAACTTTCCCTCTCATCCAGACAAGTCGACGTTCAGCGAAGCTGCTGAAGTCGCGGCGTGGACGAAAAACTCCTCCAGCAGCAGAAGCGACAACATGTTACCATGGTAACTAACTCTTCCCGACGCAGCGGGAATCACACAGTTCAAAGACCTTCTGAAGCTGAGATGAAGGAAAACACGGCAGCCTGGAGTGTGGGAAGCTGAAACGGCCGTGAAGCCGTGAAGGCACCAGCAGTTTCAGGCTGGACATGAAGCCGACACGAAGCTGTAGGACTGCTTACTTCGGTCTCTCTGCAGCTCGTCCTTGGACACGGCGTCTGCACAGCTGTCAAAGTATTTCTGCAGCGTGTCCACCTGCCTGCACAGGATGTCTCGGAACGTCTCCATCTCTGCCAGCTTCTCCGTCAGGCTGTGGCCCTTCTGTAACGGAACAAATGGCGAGTGTTTACAGACCGCAGCAGACACGATGAGTTTCTACAAGCATCCAGACCACGCTGGTAATGTGCTTTACCTTGAAGGAGGAGGCAGAGGTGGCGGAGTAGCCGCTGGTGGCCGATGTGAGCGACAGCATGGAGCCGTGGCGCCGCAGACTGGACTCTGAGCCATATCCAGGATCAGCCTGAGGAGATGAGGACACGACTTCAGACTGTTTTACCACATCTGTGTAAAACCCCACTCCTCCCTCTGCTGCAGGTTTATCTGGAGACAGACGGGACGTTGTGCACGTCTAATCTGACACAGATCCAGTCTGCCCCGCAGCAGCATGACGGAAACACGCCTCCTCTGTCTGCTGACCGACCAGCTGCTGCAGGAAACCGCCATCAGGGGGCGCAGGCGGACCCAGCAGGCCGAGGTAACTGTCGGTCAACGACCAGGAGTAGCTCTGCAGGAGGATTTCAGCAGCCAGCATACTGCTCCCTCTCCGACTTCATCACACACACACACACACACACACACACACAGTCTGTTTGCACACTCCGTCTGCTTCAGACAGGGTGTGTGTGTGTGTGTGTCCCTGCAGAAACACACACACTTCCTGATGTCAAGCTCATCCAAACGGTGATCTGGTAGCCATGCTTCTCATGTGTTGGTTGTAGTGTTTGTGTCTCCATGGCGACGATGTGATGGAGGCGGGGCCTTCTGGGGAGAGCGGTTTCAGTGATGACTCATTGTGGGTGCGATGGGGGGGGCTGGATGTGCTCGGGGGTTTCCCGAAGCGAGAGCGATGAGTCTGTAGCGTGTTTATGCTGCATGAGTCTCTGGTCCATGTCCGACCGACGCTGGAACAAAGTTTTAACCTGGTTCTGTTCGGCACACGTCTCTGCCGGGGGGGGGTTTAGAATCTGGTTCAATACGTCTCAGGTTCCTCTCCAACTGCTGCTTCTGAAGAGCCACGTCCCACATCTGCATGGAGGAGAACCCAGCAGCAGGCTGATGGCTCCCAGCTGGTGTCGTGTAATGGGACATGTTAATGTCATGTAGGACACATCAGACACTGCAGACGGAGGCAGCTCTGAGCAGCGATGGGAGGTACAGCAGGACGTCTTTAGGGAACCCAGATCTCCCGGAAACGCCTCGACGGTGATAAAACCGATTGTCAGCGGCGACACCTCGCCGGGAGAGTTTCTGATATTCAGGTTATTTCATCGACATGTCGGACGTCCAGATCACGCTGCGTGTTACTGATGGACATGTTTCCATCTCATCGTGGTCCCTGAGCTCACATGTTCTATACGCTCTACCAGCTCCAGCTGGTCTCAACGTGATGTAAAAACTCACCTTCTGTTGCTGCTTAAATGCACTGGTTTACGACTTCTATGAACTGTGGGTTTCATCTTCTGCAGGGAATTTGTTCCGTGTTTTAACTGATTCAGAAATAAAGTCAGACTGGATGAAAGGAAGCAGCGCTGCCACACAAACTGGAACCTGACTGGGTTTTTCTGCTGAACTCATCTAGTCAGACCCAGTTCTAACCAGTTGTAACCAGTTCTAACCAGCTGTAACCAATTGTAACCAGTTCCAACCTGTTGTAAGCAGTTCTAACCAGTTGTGACCAGTTGTAACCAGTTCTTACCAGTTGTGGCCAGTTCTAACCAGTTGTAACCAATTCTTACCAATTGTGACCAGTTGTAACCAGTTCCTACCAGTTGTGAACAGTTCTAACCAGTTGGAACCTGTTGTGACCAGTTGGAACCAGTTCTAACCAGTTGTAGTCAGTTGTAACCAGTTGAGCCAGCTACATCTCAGCAGGTGAACCCAACCTGCAACATGAGGAACTCGTGGGAGCTGCAGCGGAGCGTCAGTAAATCAGGGTTACATGAACCTGAGTCGACAGACCTCAACATGCTGCTGGTCCAGGATGAAGCTATACACACGTTCCTGCAGAGGACAGGACGGACGCAATGTGTCACTCACTCACGCGCGCGCGCGCACACACACACACACAAACACACACACGCTGTGACAGCGTGCTGAGCTAAAGACAAGTTTACCAGATTTCCTACAGTCCTAGACATGCCACAAACGCACCAGTGGTAGAGGGATGATTACTGTCCCCTGGACTCCTCCCTTCTCCCTCCTCCCCTCTCTGATACTCTGATGGAAACACACACGCACACAGTAAACACACACATTCACCAATACAACCATGTATGAGATGTTAATTCGGCGTGTGTGTCTTACTCTGTGCAGCTCAATGGAGTCGATCCACTGGTTTCTGTGCTCTGGATCCTGAGCCCGGAGGTACCAGACACTGTCGTTGACGCTGACGTCCAGCCGGCACTCGTCAAACTCATGAGACTGAAAGAAACAGATCCAGGCTGAAAATCAGGCTCCTGTGTGAGTGTGAGTGTAAGTGAATGAGGCCAGTGACGAGCAGAAGACTGTCTGGATATCCATCGTTTGATGTGCTTTTCGTAGCTTTCAGTGGAGCAGAGAGCAACGTGAGAGGTGGCGACACTTTCCGATTCTCTGTCCATCGCGTGGACGCCGGTGATGATGTGGACCACATGGTCGTCCACGTGGTTGTCCATGTGGTCTTCCATGTGGTCTTCCATGTGCTCCATGAAACATGTTGAGGTTGAGCTCATCTGTACGTCTCAAAGCCAAACAGGAACGTGGAGTCCTGCAGGAGGCCCATAAAGGCCTTTTTCAGAGAGAAGCAGCAGCGTGCTGCAAAACTCTGCAGCAGAGTGTGTGTATGTGTGTGAGGGTGTGTGTGTGTGTGTGTGAGAGTGCGTGTGCTGGCAGGAATGAAAGAAAGACGGTGACAGCAGTGGTGTGAACTCGTGAAAGGAAAGCTCAGCAGGAGTTGGGTCACATTGTCAGCAGCCTTTCTGGTTCCTTTGCAGGAAAGTCGCTTCGCTTCTGGGTCAAAACGTGCATCTGATCCTGATCCCAGGAGCGGCCCGGTCCGGTTCAAACGGGCCGGATACAGGTAGTGGACTCCAAAACAAAGTGCATTGTGGGAAAACATACCCAGAACACATGTGTGGCGTGTCAGTCAGACATGGAAGAACCTGGTAAAAGTTCTGAGAGAATCCTAAAGGATCCGGACCAGAGGCGGCTGATCAATGAGCCCGAATGGGTTCGGTCCGGATCCTGAAGTGGAAATTCCTGCTGCAGGGAACAGATGACATCACAGCCAGGCAATCAGGATTCTGCTTTATTGATTATTTATGGGCTGCACGGTGGCGCAGTGGTTAGCACTGTGGCCTCACAGCAAGAAGGTCACTGGTTCGATCCTTGGCTGGTTTGGTCAGTGGCCTTTCTGTGTGGAGTTTGCATGTTCTCCCCGTGTATGCGTGGGTTCTCTCCAGGTACTCCGGCTTCCTCCCACCATCCAAAGACATGATGTTAGGTTAATTGGTCACTCTAAATTGCCCCTAGGAATGAGTGTGAGCATGAGTGTGGTTGTTCGTCTCTCTGTGTGGCCCTGCGATGGACTGGCGAGCTGTCCAGGGTGTACACTGCCTGTCTGGGATAGGCTCCAGCTTCCCCGCGACCCTGAATTGGAATAAGCGGTTCGGAGAATGAATGAATGATTATTTATGTTTAATAAGGATCAATATGAGGTTAAAATGCTCTGCTGGGTGTGATGGGAAGCAGAAGAGGTACGAGGCGTGTTTCTGCAGATCTGAGCGTCAGAAAGGAAAACAAGTGTTAGGTAGCAACATGACAGCCTGGAGAACACCTGGTTCCAGCTGTCTGTCCGCTGCCCGCGACTGGACCCACGAGTCCGCATGCCACTGGATCCGCGAGTCCGCATGCGACACCACACGCTACTTGACACGCGACTCCGCATGTGACTGGATCCGCGAGTCCGCATGCGACACCACACGCTACTTGACACGCGACTCCGCATGCCACTGGATCCGCGAGTCCGCATGCGACACCACACGCTACTTGACACGCGACTCCGCATGTGACTGGACCCGCGACTCCGCATGCCACTGGATCCGCGAGTCCGCATGCGACACCACACGCGACTCTGCATGTGACTGGATCCGCGAGTCCGCATGCCACTGGATCCGCGAGTCCGCATGCGACACCACACGCGACTCTGCATGTGACTGGATCCGCGAGTCCGCATGCCACTGGATCCGCGAGTCCGCATGCGACACCACACGCTACTTGACACGCGACTCCGCATGTGACTGGACCCACGACTCCGCATGCCACTGGATCCACGAGTCCGCATGCGACACCACACGCTACTTGACACGCGACTCCGCATGTGACTGGACCCGCGACTCCGCATGTGACTGGACCCGCGACTCCGCATGCCACTGGATCCACGAGTCCGCATGCGACACCACACGCTACTTGACACGCGACTCCGCATGTGACTGGACCCGCGACTCCGCATGCCACTGGATCCACGAGTCCGCATGCGACACCACACGCTACTTGACACGCGACTCCGCATGTGACTGGACCCGCGACTCCGCATGCCACTGGATCCGCGAGTCCGCATGCGACACCACACGCGACTCCGCATGTGACTGGATCCGCGAGTCCGCATGCCACTGGATCCACGAGTCCGCATGCGACACCACACGCTACTTGACACGCGACTCCGCATGTGACTGGACCCGCGACTCCGCATGCCACTGGATCCGCGAGTCCGCATGCGACACCACACGCGACTCCGCATGTGACTGGATCCGCGAGTCCGCATGCGACACCACACGCTACTTGACACGCGACTCCGCATGTGACTGGACCCGCGACTCCGCATGCCACTGGATCCACGAGTCCGCATGCGACACCACACGCTACTTGACACGCGACTCCGCATGTGACTGGATCCGCGAGTCCGCATGCCACTGGATCCGCGAGTCCGCATGCGACACCACACGCTACTTGACACGCGACTCCGCATGTGACTGGATCCGCGAGTCCGCATGCCACTGGATCCGCGAGTCCGCATGCGACACCACACGCTACTTGACACGCGACTCCGCATGTGACTGCACCCGCGACTCCGCATGCCACTGGATCCGCGAGTCCGCATGCGACACCACACGCTACTTGACACGCGACTCCGCATGTGACTGGACCCGCGACTCCGCATGCCACTGGATCCGCGAGTCCGCATGCGACACCACACGCTACTTGACACGCGACTCCGCATGTGACTGGTCACGCGACCGGACCCGCGACTCCACACGCAACTGGACAAGCGACTCCATACCCGACTCCACACAGGACTCCACGCGACTTGACACGACACCGCACGCGACTGGACACGCGACTCCACATGCCACTGGATCCGCGACTCCGCACGCGACTGGACCCGCGACTCCGCACGCGACTGGACCCGCGACTCCGCACGCGACTGGACACGCGACTCCGCACGCGACTCCGCACGCGACTCCGCACGCGACTCCGCACGCGACTCCGCACGCGACTGGACCTGCGACTCCGCACGCGACTGGACACGCAACTCCACACGCGACTGGACAAGCGACTCCGCACGTGACAAGATGAACTGACGCAGGACGGCAGGAACGTTCAGGAAATGACGGAGGAAATGTCTGCAGCTGGAGAAGGAACAAACGGGGAGATGAGCTACCATCAGATGGCGTTCCGGCCTGAGTCTGCTTTCACACGGCACCTATTCCAACTGAACCCTCTAAAAAAGGCCAGAAGCAGCGCCGCGCCATGACGTCCTGCAGACGGGAGAGTCGCCATGTGTGGACATTTAGCAGCAGCGAACATCAGGCTTCAGCTGCGTGTTTTCCTCAAACACGAGCTCAGCTTCAGAGCAACTGACTTGTGAAGCGGGTGGAGGCGCCTGCAGACGGCGGGAAGAACCAACGCCATCTACCTGCATTAGAGGATGACGCCGCTCAGCGAGGGGTTTCACCGCCAGAGACAGGGAACAGGAATGCTCATGTTAGCCACACGGCGCTCTGCAGGCGGCATTTCCAGGATATCGGGTTCACAACGCCGCACCGAGGACGTCACATGACACACCGCTTCCACACAAACACAGCAGCTGTGTCCGTTCATCCTGCTCCGCTTGCTCCCAGAACCGCTTCATGGCGGAAAACCAGTTCTGATCCAGATCAAAGCGGGTTCAGACGCCAGTCTCAGTCCTTTTACAGGAAGTGGACTACAAACATGGTGTAATGTCACTTCAGCGCACGGCATTGTGGGTAAACACAATCACCCAGACCGCCGGGACCTGATCCACCCAGACCGCCGGAACCTGATAAAGAGGTCTGATTTGTAGGAGACCTGCAGCGTGTTTCGCGTCAGCCCAGAGTCTCGTTTCCCAGCAGAAATAACCGAACTGTGTGTTTAATGCAGAGATCCAGATGTTGATGTTTAGAAGCCTTTTAGAAAATGTCATAAAGCTGATACTTCTGACAAAAAATATATATGTTGTCTCAGTTTATCATTAAATATGCAGTAAAACTCACATCTACTAATATGACAGCCGTACCGGTTGGGGCCGGATTTAGGGGCCACACAGCAGCAATGCTTTCAGCCCAAAACAAAGATGGCTGCATGTTTCTAAACTCCATGCATCATTTAAACAGGCAGAGACAGAGACAGCCCTCCTCTGCAAGCAGCAGCTTGCCAGCAGGACATTTAGAAAAGAGTGTGAGGGAAAGGTGTGTCGCTCCTCTCAGAAAGCACTTACAGTGATGACGGCCTTGCTGAGGCAGAGGGAACCCCGGCAGCCGTACTCTGTCTCATCCTGGGACTTGTAGTAGCTCAGCGTGTTGTTCTTCAGCACAACCCAGCGGTCCTGCCAGCCATGGATGTAGTTGGTCCACTGAAACAAAGTTTGAGAATAAAAAGCAATGATTTCAGGAAGAAAACACAGAATGTTATTGATATTCCAGTTTGTTCCATTGTGACCAGGTAACTGGGAAAGGATGCAGTGTCAGGTGAACCTGTTTACATGCAGTACATAAAACATCAAGCATGGAGGCGTACGCCGCCGCCGGCTTCTCTGGGAACTCTTCTGGGATTTTATGTAACGTAGACCCATAATCCGAATGAGCTCCATGACGTGTTTGCAGCTTGTTATGACAGACCAGGTGAGCTCAACGTGGATCTGCTAATCTCACAAGATGCTGGGGAAGCGGGTCAGCATGCAATCTGTTTCCAGCCAGCCGTGAACACACACATTAATACCACATGAGCTGCTCGCAGCTTAACAAGTAAAACGTCTGTCCCCAATCAGACCAGCGGGCAGAGGCGTATGGTTAACTGGGTTACCCACTCATCGTCTGGCAGAGGGCTTCACAGCATGTTCAGCACAGAAAACCAGTTTGACACATGCACAGCGGGCTTTCAGCAAACCCAGCATCTTTCTGGACCTCAACCTCTGCTGCCAAACCATTACTCCCAGTATGACAGGACACATGTCCCAGTGTGACAGGACACATATCCCAGTATGACAGGACACATGTCCCAGTGTGACAGGACACATATCCCAGTATGACAGGACACATGTCCCAGTGGGACAGGACACATATCCCAGTATGACAGGACACATGTCCCAGTGTGACAGGACACATATCCCAGTATGACAGGACACATGTCCCAGTGTGACAGGACACATGTCCCAGTGTGACAGGACACATGTCCCAGTATGACAGGACACATGTCCCAGTGGGACAGGACACATATCCCAGTATGACAGGACACATGTCCCAGTGTGACAGGACACATGTCCCAGTATGACAGGACACATGTCCCAGTATGACAGGACACATGTCCCAGTGGGACAGGACACATATCCCAGTGTGACAGGACACATGTCCCAGTGGGACAGGACACATGTCCCAGTGGGACAGGACACATATCCCAGTATGACAGGACACATGTCCCAGTGTGACAGGACACATGTCCCAGTGGGACAGGACACATATCCCAGTATGACAGGACACATGTCCCAGTGTGACAGGACACATGTCCCAGTGGGACAGGACACATATCCCAGTATGACAGGACACATGTCCCAGTGGGACAGGACACATATCCCAGTGGGACAGGACACATATCCCAGTATGACAGGACACATGTCCCAGTGGGACAGGACACATGTCCCAGTATGACTGGACACGTCCCAGTGGGACAGGACACATATCCCAGTGGGACAGGACACATGTCCCAGTGGGACAGGACACATATCCCAGTATGACAGGACACATGTCCCAGTATGACAGGACACATGTCCCAGTGGGACAGGACACATATCCCAGTATGACAGGACACATGTCCCAGTATGACTGGACACGTCCCAGTGGGACAGGACACATATCCCAGTGGGACAGGACACATGTCCCAGTATGACAGGACACATATCCCAGTGTGACAGGACACATATCCCAGTGGGACAGGACACATATCCCAGTATGACAGGACACATGTCCCAGTGTGACAGGGCACATGTCTCAGTATGACTGGACACATGTCCCAGTATGACTGGACACGTCCCAGTATGACTGGACACATATCCCAGTGTGACAGGACACATATCCCAGTGTGACAGGACACATGTCCCAGTATGACAGGACACATGTCCCAGTGTGACAGGACACATGTCCCAGTATGACAGGACACATGTCCCAGTGTGACAGGGCACATGTCTCAGTATGACAGGACACATGTCCCAGTGTGACAGGACACATGTCCCAGTATGACAGGACACATGTCCCAGTGTGACAGGACACATGTCCCAGTATGACTGGACACGTCCCAGTGTGACAGGACACATGTCCCAGTATGACAGGACACATGTCCCAGTATGACAGGACACATGTCCACATCTACCCAGTTTGGAGGCTTTACCTGACAAGGGTTCAGTTATCTGGCTGTCAGATGGGACACCATCATGGAAAGGCAGGATCCCCCCAGGTGAAGGTCCCACCTGGAGACTCACCTTGCTGAGGACTCCGCTGAACTCCGCGACACCAGTGGGGGGTCCGAACTCCTCTCTGGGCTCCAAATCCTCCTCAGAACCGGAGGAGTTCCAGCTCTGGTTGTCGGACATTTTATCAGAAATGTTGAAATACCGAGACGGAACCAGAGTACTGCTGGAGGGAACCGGCGGATTCGGTTCGGGCAGTAACAGCTCAGCGGGTCATGTCGGGCTGGGACCGGTCCGCCAACAGCTCCGAGGGAACCAGAGCAACCGAGATGTCGGAGGATCGATAGCTGGCTGGCCTGAAAACAGCTTAGCCCCGATCTGGTGCTCAAAGGGTCGCAGCGCGAGACGTCAACTGTCCGCTCCGCTTCAACCGAAAAGCGGAACAAGAGGGGAAAAGAAGGAGAAAAACGAGGGAAAATATTAATGAAATGTAGAAAAACGAGCTGAGACGAGCTGCAGCGGTCCTAGCTGGTCCGTCGCCGCCTTTCAGAGAAGCTCCGCAGCTTCTGTCCTGCTGACAGCCCCGCGGACCACCGCCATGTTCAGCCTACCCAGCTCCACTGCTTCCTCTAACGGCTGCTGCACGAGCGCTGCGCGTGTCCCCGCTGCCGCGCGTGTCCCCGCTGCCGCGCTGCGCAGGGGCGCTGGCCCCGCTGACGTCACCTGAGTCCGCTCCTAAAATGGAAATAGGCCACGCCCCCTGTTTATAGTACAGACCTGAAAATAGACTGGAGACTGAGGAGTCTCCTCTGAGGAGGAGCACTGAGAGGAGCAGAGGAGGGAAACCAACACGAAAACAACAACAAACAACTAAATAGATAAATAAAGAGGTTTAGTTCAAAGAATAAATTAAATGGAGGACCACTGACCAGAGCAGAGGAGGGAAACCAACACGAAAACAACAACAAACAAATATTACGAAAGTAATAATAAATAAAGGTTTTATGAAAATCATGACATTCTAATTCTGGTTCAATAGAAAGATTTTTTAAACAGCAAATAAATAGGATAAAATAATAAATGTTCCATCAGTCATAAACTAATATTCAGTAGAAGAATCCTGTGATGTTTCCAGTCCAGTCAGGTGTTTTCTGTTCCTCCCAGTCAGACTTCTGCACCTGTTGACAGGTATTTTGTCCCACTGTTCATCAGAAAAATGCTCTCATTAGTCCAGGACACATTTGTTTGTTTTTTTCTTTAACCCAATTAAATCACAAAACCGTGTCTTATATCACTGAATTAAAATTTAGCACATGTTTAATTCCTGTTCCTTATTCAGTCTCCAGTTATCTGAGTGACTGGAATAAATTCAGTCTTTTCTTTAATGAAAGGAGACGAAGACATCTGAGGACGACTGGAATGAAATCCATTGTGGTTATTGGACACAATGTCCTCCCAGCTTGTCTGCTGGGACAAATATGTGTTTTTATACATAAAAATTAATAAATAAACGGTCTGGCTGGTGTGGTACCTACACCAGCGCTCTGCTGCTCTTTCTGTTCTATCAGGAGCGCAATGAATTCTGGGATAGGAGAGGGCGCTTAGGACGCATCTCTAGTAGCCTTCGTTTTAAGCTGATCTGGAGCCAAACGAAGGGCGGACTGGGAGGAGGCTTTGAACTGGGACAGCACTTGGTGCACCACTATGACGCATGCAGCCAATGGATCAGTACTTGGAAGTGTGCAGACCCTGAACTGGGACACAGCTACAGGTTCAGCCCAGTGAGAGAAACTCAATCCCCTAAAACTCTGGGATCCAGCTGTTCATGTCGACCACCTGACAACAACAAGCACTGGTTAAAAGGATGCTCAGGGAGGAATCAGGTGCCAGACACAAAGAGGAAGTAGGCCATGTTATAAACCTTAAAAATGGACATTAAACTAACTGACCATGTTCCAGTGGCAAAGACACATAATGCCATGCCCCAACAGCTGTATGATGAGGTAAAATCCCACATCCAGGACTCGCTGAACAAAGGCTTCATCTGCAAATGTCTCTCCGTCCGCCTCTCCAGTAGTGTGCGTGAGGAAAAAGACGGCAGTCTAAGACTCTGCATCGACTCCAGGGGACTAAATAAAAAGACAGTTCCAGATAGACGTCCCATACCACGCCTTCAGGAGGAACTTGATGGGTTGGGTGGAAACGCATGGTTCGGTGTGTTGGACCAAGGAAAAGCGGACCATCAAGGTGGCGTCAGGGAGGACTCCAAGAAAGACACGGCCTTTACAGCTCCATGGAGATAAATGAATGGAACAGAATTCCATTTAGACTCACAAACGTCCCTCAGCTTTTCAGCAGAGCATGGAGGAGAGCTGAGAAGGTTAGATCCCAGACTTGGAGGATGTTTTAGTTTACAGCAAGACATTTGGACAACAGGTTGAGGATGTGAGGTCTGTTCTAAAACATCAGCAAGCCTGGGGCATTAAACTGAGACCAGACAAGTGTGACCTTTTTGGAGGACCCGTTGCACTCGATATGGGGGTCCAGGATTATTCAGAACCTGGTCATCGGGCCGCCTGCAGTCTGGACGAACGGCCGGGAGAGGTGAGATCCGGCATGGAGCTCCAGTCTGAAGGAGACTGACAGTCAGGTTTAGTTTCTTTCATTTTCTAATTATCGCTCCAGCAGTGGATTTTTTTTCTGCTTGGCAGCTGCTCCGCAGCTCTTTCCATCCTGGTGGAGGTCTACGATGTTGTCTCTGGTGTCTTTGGACAGCTCTTTAGTCTTGGCCATGTTAGTAGTCGGAGTCGTACTGGTTGTATTGGGAGGACTGGTGTCTCTATGCAGCTAACCGCCTCAAACAGGTGCTTCTGATTCAGGATAATCAGTGGAGGTGGGCGTCTCTGAGGGTCAGAATTCTAGCTGATAGACGGGTGGTATCATTCTTATTTCCAGTGGTAACATCCAAATAAATGATTTAAAACATCCAGATTTATTGAGACGATGTCTGTCACAGTGGACATGCAGCGAAGAGGAACGTTTCAGACCCTCCATGACTTCTAAGGGAGAACGTGCAAAATCACCGGCTCTCCGGTCCTGCAGTTTTATGACCAACTCTGGAAAAGAAACAACGATACAAAACTCATAATAAAATAAAATCCAGACCATGAAGGAGATCATTACTTCTATAAAACTCCTCCAGACAAAGTAAATGTGCAGATCAGCATCCAGACCATCATCCTGCTGCTTCATCTCTGGACAAGACTGAAAACAGAAAGGCCTGGAGGGTCCTGGAGAAGTGTTCCTGGAAAGGCCTGGAGGGTCCTGGAGAAGTGTTCCTGGAAAGGCCTGGAGGGTCCTGGAGAAGTGTTCCTGGAAAGGCCTGGAGGGTCCTGGAGAAGTGTTCCTGGAAAGGCCTGGAGGGTCCTGGAGAAGTGTTCCTGGAAAGGCCTGGAGGGTCCTGGAGAAGTGCTCCTGGAAAGGCCTGGAGGGTCCTGGAGAAGGAACCTGAAGGTTTGTGATGAAGACTGAAGCTGGAAACTCGTCAGACTTGCACAACTTCAGTTTTTACATTTCTACACATCGCTGCAACGACTTCCTGTTTCCTGGAAAATATGCAGAAATGTTTTTACGTAGTTCCCCACGTTGCTTCATGTTAGCCTGAAGTTGAAGATTATCTGTAAATATCTGCTTGTTGTACACACACACACACACACACGCCGGGTGCATTTGAAGTTCAAACCCAGAGGAAACAGCAGCCGTTCTGGGGTTTGTTTGTTTTTTCTCTTTGTTTCCTGTATTAGTGAATTAAATGATTAAATAATCATATTTATTGTTTTTCGGTGCTCATCTCAGCCCCGTTTAATGAAAGAATCTGCCTTATCTGAATTTTTTATTGATAAACTTGTGGTTTATTTGTCATCTGGACTCCTGACAACCAGTCTCTTTTTATTCTGACACATTTCTCGTCAGATTTCCTCTTTCTGCAGCTTTTCTATGTTTCAATGCATTAGACTAAATAAGTCCAAATTTCTCACTTTCATCTTGAAATAATTTCCAGTCAAAACTTGCAGATTTATTTATTTCTATGTTTACATGTGCAGAAGACACATCTTCAGAAACTCATACAAAGTGGAAGTCCTGGATGAGAAGAAGAAAAAGTAGTTCCTATCAGCTGTGTGACGTGTAGTTTGTGTTTCCAGCTCCTGTGATGAATAATCGGCACAAATGTCGACATTAAAACATGGAAATGGATTCCTGAGGATAAACAGCTGGTATTGGAGGAATCATGTTTCAGGATTGTATGAGATCCTGGACTTGCAGCTGATCCCACCCTGAGTTGTTTCATCACTCCACCTGCCTCAGCTGTCATGGTGTTGGAAGCAAGCGTTGCTAAACGCGTGACTCAACTTAACCCCTCTGACCCCAGATCCTGAACCAGTCCGCGTGGGGATCATGTGAGGCGGCTTCTGGCCCAGTTTCAGGCTGATTTAACCCAGGAAAGCGACCACCAGGCCCGGTTGTGAAAGAGACGAGCTGTGGGAAAACATGGCCATGATGGAAATAAAAGTTGCCTCCTCTGGTGCATGACTTCAGTTTTTACCATGTGAGAGGTGTTAAAGTGTTTTCCTCTGAGTTGTTCCATCCGGATAATTCTCTGACAATAAAACCAGCAGCCTGCTCCCCTCCTGTTTCACTCCGTGACATGACTCTCCATTCATGAGGAAAGTTCCTCTCACGAGGTGGCCCCGCCCCCCCAGAGGACAGAACGGACCTTAGTCAGGAGGGGGCCCCGCCCCCCCAGAGGACAGAACGGACCTTAGTCAGGAGGGGGCCCCGCCCCCCCAGAGGACAGAACGGACCTTAGTCAGGAGGGGGCCCAGCCCCCCCAGAGGACAGAACGGACCTTAGTCATGAGGGGGCCCCGACCACCCAGAGGACAGAACGGACCTTAGTCAGGAGGGGGCCCCGCCCCCCCAGAGGACAGAACGGACCTTAGTCAGAAGGGGGCCCAGCCCCCCCAGAGGACAGAACGGACCTTAGTCAGAAGGGGGCCCAGCCCCCTTAGAGGACAGAACGGACCTTAGTCAGGAAGGGGCCCCGCCCCCCCAGAGGACAGAACGGACCTTAGTCAGGAGGGGGCCCCGCCCCCCCAGAGGACAGAACGGACCTTAGTCATGAGGGGGCCCCGCCCCGCCAGAGGACAGAACGGACCTTAGTCATGAGGGGGCCCCGCCCCCCCAGAGGACAGAACGGACCTTAGTCATGAGGGGGCCCCGCCCCGCCAGAGGACAGAACGGACCTTAGTCATGAGGTGGCCCCGCCCCCCCAGAGGACAGAACGGACCTTAGTCATGAGGGGGCCCCGCCCCCCCAGAGGACAGAACGGACCTTAGTCATGAGGGGGCCCCGCCCCCCCAGAGGACAGAACGGACCTTAGTCATGAGGGGGCCCCGCCCCCCCAGAGGACAGAACGGACCTTAGTCATGAGGGGGCCCCGCCCACCCAGAGGACAGAAC